>NW_015164665.1:2478073-2497135 GCF_001447785.1 Gekko japonicus | reverse complement strand
GCAATCATGTAACTACAGACAGGTGCTTCTATCAGGTGTTGGTCTTTCAAGTCTTGTTAGAGATTACATCACCTTGTTAGGGATTGGCTAGAGTTCAGCATAACAGCTGTCTGCTTAGTTAGCTATGGGGGACTCAGTTCTCAGAGACTAAGGCATGGCATGCTGTTCAATGGCCTGGTAAATATCTGTATATATTCACCTTTATAAACTCTCTGTGCACCTTCATATCTGGTCAGTCTCCTGCTTCTTATTTTCATAACCCAATAAAATGGTGATTCCTCACTGGGCTGTTTTAGATTGTGAAAACTGTGTACAGACGAAGACTTAAATCCATCCCCTCTCATCAATACCATAATCCTGATCAAAGCTGGGGTCTAGTGTATCTGCTAAGTGGTTTTAAAAAATGCTGTGAACTCCTGACGTGGAACTTCCTGTATATTGTCTGGCAAGCTTTAAGACCTGCAAATTACTGATGGCAAAAGGTGTGTATCTGTAAGCTGCAAACCTACGATGACGCAGCAGCAGAACTGGAAGAAGAAGAAGAAGAAGACAGCCAGTTCCACTGCGGGACTGATAGAAGCCCTGTGGGGGCCTGATCCGGCCCCCGGGCCACATGTTTGACACCCCTTCCATAAATAATATTTTTATAGGTAAACAATTTGAAATGTCTTACGGACTTGACATGACTTGACATATCTTATCGAGTCAATTTTATTTTTGTTCCTCAAGTCAACTGGGCTATGAAAGAGACTGAATAAATATGGCATAGTGAGTATTTATGTAGCGATATAACAACAAATTACATGCAATAATACTTGCAGATAAGAGCTATTATTCAAGTCATTGTTCCCTTCATACCAGAAATCGCTTGAGTGAGAGAGGGAGGATTCCACTGTGCAAGTGGAGCTTTACAGTTAGTTTCACTGGATGGGCAGCTGGGGACATGCATGACTTTGTGCATACAGAGCTTCCAGTCTCCATGGAAACAAATGGAGAAACTGACCTGCAGAAACATGACCTGAAAGTGGACATGTGCAAACTGATGTGGATCTAGGTGACTGGGGGTGCCATCCTAAGCAGAATTACACCCTTCTAAATCCACCGAAGTCACTGGTTTTAGAAGGATGTAACTATGCTTAGGATGGCACTGTTGCAACCTTTTATGTCCATGTTGAGTGTCTTCTTTACCATATCACCAAATAATTAATTTATTCCACCCATAAATGTTGTGGCTACAGCCTCAAGTGTTTATATGGGTGAAAAACAATGGAATTAAGTAGGAAATGTACAACTGAACACTAGGTGGTGGCAATAATGATACCGTTATATACACTCTGAAATAATTACCAGTTTGCATGTCTTAAGGAGAAAAGCATAATTATTCTCCTGACATAGTATTTTTAGCAAGAGACGGAAAAAGCCAAACATTTTCATGCCAGGACACTGAGATAAAAGACAGCGTTTTTTAGCTCCTTCTACTGAAATAAATAGATTGCAAGCATGTTTCACATCACTCAGCACTGCTTTTCATGGTATCCTATAAAGAAAAACCCCATAGCTAAATGCTAATAAAAAGACCAAGACATTTTCTAGCGATCTTATTATCTGCTAGAAGCATAGCTGAAGTTATTCACGTTTTCCAATAGCCTACTGCTAAAATAAAAATAAAACCCATTAGCCAAAGCAGGCATGCAACCCTTTAAAAGCCAAAATCAAGGGACAGCATTACTGTTAACACAGAAGCCATGCTCAGCATAGAAATCGGTACTCTCTTACTCCATCTCTGGGGCTTGTTGAAATCAAGGTAAAATACACATCTTGAGTAATCACCCACAGAACAAATTCATCTGACATAAAACATGTCACCGTATCTTTGAGTTTAAAAAAATGCTTTTCGTTTTCTCAATTGACAAAAACATAGTGTATGCAAAAATAAGAAAAAGTAAGAAAGGCATGTATCTAAACTCTGACTGAACAGAGTAGATGGGGGCATTCCCTCCCATTCTTTGCTCCCATTGTAGACCTCTACTTTCCCTCTCTGCTATTCCAGAATACCTCAAGACCCCCAAGAACAAAATCATTTGGAGAGCTTGGGCCACAGAAAAAGGGGGAAGGTAGAGAAGTCCCACTCTGCCAAATCAATGGATGGCTGCATCCACATCAGAGATTCATTCTATCACCTTATAAAGAAAATTATTCTCTTCCCTTAGTGCTGTGAGCAGAGCTCTGGAGCCTACATTCCTGTCACCATAATTTAACAACATGACAGCACATTTTTTCCCCTATTGTTGGCCTAGACCTTTGTTTTCTGGTAAGTAGAATGACACTGTATTTTGCTGACATGTCAAAGACAAGTCCTATCAGAAGTTATGCGAACATCTAAGGAATTTAGCTACAGAGTTGAATTCTGAAGTAGCCTCTAGAGAGATCATATGCAAATGTTGGCAAAGAGATACAAGAGAGATTCAACAGTGCAACTGCGGCCAGGACTAGTGGAATACCTTTTGGTACCCGGTATGCAAAGTCCAACCCTGGCCTGGGTAGCCCGGGCTAGCCTGATGTCGTCAGATCTTGGAAGCTAAGTAGGTTTAGCCTTGGTCAGTATGTGGATGGGAGACCACCAAGGAATGCCAGGGGCGTGATACGGAGGCAGACAATAGACGTCTCTTTGCCAGGGTTGCCATAAGTCAGCTGTGACTTGATGGAAAAACAACAACAACATGCAAAATCCAAATGGCATTCCATAGTGTTCATCCAATTCTTCCCAAATGCTGAGAGGCATTCAAGTTCACACAGGACAAAATGGACTTTTAAAAATAATTTACTCTTTCTTTATCACCTTGATATAACCAAAATCAGTTTGACAAATTCAAGTTATTACTTTTAACCTAACAAAATATACTGTCATTTTAAAAAGTTTATGGTAAAACAGCATGTTAAACAGGGCTGGCCTTGCCTGAGGTGAGCAAAGAAACCTGGTTACAGGGTTTTAATTGAAGCTTCACTGAGATGTAATCTGTTTGTGACTACATTATTAGGAAAAGACCCACTATAGAGATCACTGGGATTTAATAAGAACTATAAGGGTGCTATGGCACAATATACCTTGGAAATGTTTAAAAATGTATACTTTGGATATAAGAAACTGCTGGTATTGTTAATAGGCTAAGCATAACTTTTAATGTATATGCTGATTCTATGCAAGGGCTAAAACTTTTTAGAGAACAGCTGTGGGGGTGAACTAAGAAATATTAACTATACTATTGCCACTGGAACAACTGGAACATTGTTTTAGTTTCATAAACATGCAGAACTGGCATGTTCTCAAAAGTTAATTGTAAAATCTACCAGTTGTTGTAAGGCTAAGTTATATTAAGTACTGGAAAGCTTAAACTTGACTGTATGGTTGCAAATGTATGAGATTTTAAACATAAAATTAACAATTTCTGGAAAACTAATTGTTAATTTTTTTCACTTCTTAGGAAACACTGGAGTCCTGTTGCATTATGTAGAACTATTAGTGACAGGCAGGGAACTTTTGAAAAGCTGAATTTGATTTAAACTCATTATTGTTATAAATAAAGAATCCTTTGTTTAAGGCAAATGTGGTACAGATTGCAAATTGTTGGGGTTCTTCCCCCCCCATCCACAGTGAAACTGAAGCGTTCGAAATGAAAAGCACGAAAATAGGAAATAGTATATCCGTAAAGGATGTCTCTCATTTTCCCACTGATCTCCCAAGGACTGAACAAACGAATGCATTCCCATTAAGACATAACCCACACAAAAAGATGAAGTAGCAGGAGTGCTCTTGAACAAGCTGAAGAAATGACTGCTCTACCAGCACTTATGATTCAACTCACCAGCTGCAGTCTGAAGCAGTCTGAAACAGTTTTCCATCTCTTCCACAGTTTGCGAAGACCAAGATGCCAGATCTGACTTGCATTCCAGAACTTTGCACATACATCTACCTTGCAGGTAAACTCAGCACACTTGTGTGCTAACATGCTTTGGGTGCTTTACAACCACAATTTTAAACTCCTGCATTTAAACCAAAGAGCCCTAAAAAAGCAAACAAACTAATGTTCTTAAAATATAGGATTAATTTGTGACAACTTTGAAAACACAGAAATTCATTTCTTTATCTCTGATTGTCAAAAAACTTTTTGCCCCCCATGGTAGTATAGGGCTATGGTTTTGGATATTTTTCAAATCTAACCATTTTAGGACTTAAACAGACTTGCCATTTCCCCTCTGGGGACAGGGGATGCTCCACAGCCAGATGGTGGGAAGTGGGGGGGGGGGATTGGCAATGTCCCATGTACCCAGAATAACATCATTGAATCATGGGGGGGGGTTTTGCTGGAGATCCTCTGGCATTTAGGCAAAACTCTATGGTTAAATCATAGAGTTCTGAGTGTAGTGATAGTGATGTTAGTACACTACTGGCAACATCATTACATCACTGGCAGCCCCTGCTGCCGCAAAGATCCCCCACTGAAATGTGTCAGCAGGACATTTCCAACATTATAAAATTGTGCTCTCTTCAAAACTTAAAAAAATTACCTTTGCATTCTGCTATTCCTCCAAGTACCTGAGACTGGCCTATTTTATTCACTCAATGACCCTTTTGCAACCAACACTATGTAGTAAGCCTTATGTTGGAACAAGGGGTTAAACCCCCTACATGCTACATTAGATTTCATGCACACACTGTGCTGTCTTGAACATAAATACAAACTGGAACAGAATAATCAGGATAGATAGACAGATTAATCACAACACACATTCATGTTATTGTTAAGAAGCTTAAAACAGAGACACCATGAGCTGCACAGAGAAACTCTGCAAACATAGGCAGCCGCAATGCACTTTAAAACTAGTATTTTGAATTCTGAGAAAAGTAGCATAAGGTATCTAGAGGTAATCTTCTGGCCATCAAGCAAGGGCCTAAAAGTGGAAACACTGCAGCGGAAATCAAACAGGCAACAAAGAAAAGCAGTTAACAGCAACAAAGCATGTAAGACACGGGTCAAGGAGCTGGTCAAGTAGAGGCCCTTCAGCTCCTGCCATTCTGTCACTACTTTCCAGGAACACAGCCCTCAAAATCACAAACAGCAATGCACTCTGGAGAAATCATTTAACAGACAACCAGCACCTCTTACACAAGTAGGCCCATTTTCTCTCCTTTTTTTGGTTGCAAATTTACACCATGCAGATTAACCTTTTTATTTTAATATATCATGTCACATCTATTGCTCAAACAGTAAACCATGAGGAAAACAAAACCTCTTCAACAATTTTGCTCTTTGCAGATTTCTCAAAACAGTTAGTTTAGAACATCTGAAAAAAAATCTAACATCTGTATGGATATTAGTCTGTCAGCCTATCAGTCTGTTTTCTCTAATTTAACTTTAGCTATTCCATTGCTGTAGCATATTTCTTCAGTCATATTGTAGCCTTTTCTCCTAAACCTTTTTTGTAGCTTAAATTGAAATAATATTTTTATGGCCCCGGTCACACGGCAAAGTTGCTGCGGGAGAGGCACGGGAGTCCCATGGATTTTCCAGGCGTAATCACACCCCAACATCTAGGAAGCACAGTGCTCCCGTGGCGAACCCGTGGCTCCCCGCCGAAGGTGCGGATTAAAAAACTAGTACTTACGTGGTACTAGTTTCCGGAAACCGTGGGCCAAGGGCGGGCGTCTTGTCGCGTTTCTGGCGGACTTACGTGGCATCCGGCGCCCATCTCCACAGGTTGCACAACAGCGCATGCGCACAAAAAGCGATTGCTAGTGCGATCGCACAGCTTCTGTGCCACGCTGCAGGATACCCGTCTGGTCGGCATCTTCCCCCTAACCACAGGACCTTGACCGGGACGTGTGCTCAGGCGGCCGCACGTTAGTTTCCTCCGGGGCAATTAGCCACGCCTCCCCCCTGCGATATCCGGCCCGTGTGACCGGGGCCCATGTTATTTTTATTATAATGTTCCTTAAGCCTGACATTCTGACCTGAAAATTGCTTAGACCTCTATCAACTGTCTTTATGTCCCACTTCCTTACGCAATCCCTGCCAGCTGAATTGTCAGCTACTGCTGCTTGCATGTGTTTCATATGGCGTTAAAGGGTATTTGTGCTGATTGTATTTTGATACCCATTAAAAAAACACAAAATAAAAAAGTAAAATACTTAAGAGAAGCATTTAGCAATGGGCATATCTCCCTTATATATAAAAGCCGAATGGTGGTGGCACTTCTCTAGAACATTCCACATGCTCCAAAATCAGTTTGCTCTCTGATCTGTCATTCAGAGGGTCTCCCTATCCACTGGCTGCTTTGCCTGAGTCCTGCCTCCAACATTCTAAACAGTTTGCTGTTTCTCTCCCCCCCATAGCCAGTCAGAACACAGAGGTTATTTGCATATGCAGCCTCATTGGCCTTTGCCTCGGAACACAGAGGTCGTTTGCATATGCGACTTGATTGGCTTTTGCCTCTAACATTCTAAACAGTTTGCTGTTCTGAGGTAAAATGTGTCCAAATTAGAGAAAAACAGAGAAAACAGGTGCGGACTGGAGATCACTCAGAATTACAACTGCTTTCCAGATGGCAGAGATCAGTTCCCCTGGAGAAAATGGTGAGCTCTGTATCCTTATATGCTGCTGAGGTGGCCCCCGTATGACAGCCAATGTGACGTAGCAGTCAGGGCTTCAGAGCACGGGAGAGGCTGCAGGTGTGTGGGGGGGTGGAAAGCTGAAGAGTGAGGGGGAAATAAAGGTAGGTTGATGATTGGCTTGGGAAGGAGATACGGTTGCCAACTCCAGGTGGGAAATTCCTGGAGATGTGAAGGATGGAGCCTGGAGAGGGTGAAGTTTCAGGAGGCGTGGGACCTCGGACAGGTACAAAGCCATAGACTCCACCTTCCAAACCAACCATTCCCTTCTGGGGAACCATAGTTGCCAATCTCCAGGTGAGGGCTGGAGATCACTCAAAATTACAACTGTTCTTTAGGTAGCAGAGATCAGTTGCTCTGGAGAAAATGGTGGACTCAGTGTCATTATACCCTGCTGAGATCGCCACAGCAAATTGACATTGAGTGTCCAAGGCTGGGGCACCCACCCAGAGCCACTTTCTAGAGCTCGTTGTATTTATTTCCACAACGAGCCTTTTTCCTAGTATGAAATCACCACCATTCAATGTAGTGGTCAGTGATTACTTTGACATTTGACTGCCCTTCCATGAATACTCAGCAATTGTTACTTCTCATAAAATTAAAGGAGTTCCCCAAATGCTATCTTCCCCTGTGTTCCTTAAGATAATCTTTAAAACAACCCTAATTAATAGAAGTTTCATCCTTCTGCTCCCCTCAATTAATTTTTAAATGCCATCACTAGAATTCTTCTGATGCTTCCCCCCCTTTGCTTCATGTGTTTAAAGATTAAAATGCAGATACCTATGGAAGTGCAATGCCTTTTCTTGGAGGGTGGAGAGAGCCAGTTTGGTGTAGTGGTTAAGTGAGCGGACTCTAATCTGGGAGAACCGGGTTTGATTCCCCACTCCTCCACTTGCACCTGCTGATGTGACCTTGGGTCAGTCACAAGCTCTGGCACAGCTGTCCTTGAAAAAGAGCAGTTTGTATCAGAGTTCTCTCAGCCCCACCCACCTCACAGGGTGTCTGTTGTGGGGAGGGGAAGGGAAAGGAGTTTGTAAGCCACTCTGAGACTCCTTCGGATAGCGAACAGCAAGGTATAAATCCAATCTCTTCTTCTTTTTCTTCTTCTACATCTAAGAAGTTCTGATCTAGCTGTTTTAATAGGTAAAAATCCTGATTTCCTTGCCTATAAGGAAGTGACCTGCACAGCTTTAAAACATTAATATGCAAGTAAACTATATTGCCTGGAATGGGACTAGGTAGCACCTAAGAATTAAAGTTTATATCTTGTTCGATAGTCTTGCAACACAGCAAGATTAGCTATGAAATGTAGAATACTGATTTCTCATGGCACTTTAACCACCCATTTCCCCAAGATACATTTACTGCTGCTGTGTTTCATACCACTAGAACAAATGAGCTTTTCAGCACCACCCAAAAGAAGAATTGCAGGTACTACAAAAGTCTCAGGATTTAGAGTGGACTGGGGGCATCTCATTTTCCCTTCCCCTACTATTTCCCCTTTACCTTTCATGAAAACCCTCATGGTCTCTCTTCTTTTTCCTGCTTCCTTCTCTCCCACCCACCCACCCACCCACCAACCTACCTACCTACCTTTTATCTGTCCTCATCTTCAGCCATATTTATTATTAATTTACTTCATTTATAACCAGCCATCCTCCAGTTTTGGAAGGTTTCAGGTTTTTCCCCACACCTGTACAGGCCCCTAAATTTAGAGAAAAGTCTCTTTTGTGTCAAAGTGGTCCCAGTCCACAGATTTAAGCATCCATAGATCGGGGCACACTTCAGTATTAGAATATAAGATCAAAAGAAACGCTTCCAGGAGAAATCTCAATCTTTACATTGGACATATAGGACTCTCTTTACCCCAGCCATCAAAACCAAATGTGCCACAAAGTGTGAGAGAAATCAACAAACACTTAGTGTTTCACACTGGCAAGTTTTACATATAACAAAACACCACACATGGTTTGCTGTTACAGGAATGAGACCTGAGCATCACAAGCCTCTGAGGCTCCCTCCTCTTCACCCTTTCATGGTACTCCCGTTCCACTCCAGCAGTAACTCCTAATTTGTTGTTACATCTCAACCACAAATTATTACCTGCTCTCTTTCCTCCTGTGGTTTGGAGAATGGCCACAATCATATAAAGTATGGTTTGCCACACATGAGGTGAGGAAGGGAGAATAAGGCCAAGACTACTCTTGTAATGACAAACCATAACTACATGCGGATCTTGCTTATCTTATACCCAAACACAACTCCTCAAGGATAAAACTGTCATTCCCTCATTCTGGGAGTCCTCCCACAAATAAAAGAATTGTACGCTCTCAACAACTTCCAGCTCAGATCCAATATGACAAATTTGACATTCATCGTAGCATTAAACAGAATGTATGGGTTTTACTTGCATCTTGACATTGACATTTGTCAATGCATGTATCTTAAATTTCATGGAAAAGGCCTTCTGACCACAATCTGGAGAACTTCATGGAAATTCAGAGTTCCAGGTAGTTCTAGATCAGGGGTGTTGAACTCATTTGTTATGAGGGCCGGATCTGACACAAATGAGACCTTGTTGGGCCGGGCCATGTGTGTCATAAAATGCAATGTCAGCTAGTGAATATATAAACTTTATAAAGGACACAAACACAAAGGTTTTTTTTTACTTAAAATAAAAATATGCTTAAAACATTAGCACTCTTGCAACATTTTGTTTATTTAACAGTGTCTGATAACTGATACCTCTTGCTCTGAATTATTACATCAAAATGTCTGTGCTGTTGCAATCATGAGTATGCTGTTCAGGTGTGTATCTGTTAGCTGCAAACCTACAATGATGCAGCAGCAGCAGCAGAACTGGAAGAAGAAGCAGAAGACAGCCCATTCCACTGCGGGCCTAATAGAAGCCCTCTGGGGGCCTAATCTGGCCCCCGGGCCGCATGTTTGACGCCCCTCTTCTAGGTGGTTAAATGATTACATTTAAATAGCAATTATAAAGAACTTCATTATAAGTTATGGACAAATTTCATGATACAAAATATAATAAAGATTTCACCTCTCTCCAACATGGGGATTTGGGGACTATTTAGCTGAGTTCTTACTGTTCATGCAGCGAGGTAGGAACAAGAAGTTAAAGAGTCCTTTTGTCCATCCAAGTTCCTACAGGAATAAGCCTGTATTGCTTAGCCATTCAAATCATGCACCCTACCCTGCTTGACAGTGGATACATTTTAATGGGGATAGATTTTAAGCATTTTATATTTTAAAGATTATTTACTGTATCTACATAGCCACCCCAAGTCCCATTCAGGGGAGAGGGAGCATAATAGATAGATTAGAGAGAGAGAGAGAGAGAGAGAGAGAGAGACAGACAGACAGACAGACAGACAGACAGACAGAAATCTGGCTCAATTCAAAATGTAGCTCTTCTTCAAAATCAATAGATACAGACAACTAAGGGATGTAGTCACTTCAGAAACTGCAAGAGGTTTTTGGTGGGTAGCAATGTTGGTCTGAAGCAGCAGAACACAGTTGGAGTCCAGTTGCACCTTTAAGACTAAGAAAAACCATTGCTAACCTCCAGGTGATGACTGGAGAACACCCAAAATTACAACTGCTCTCCAGATGACAGAGATCAGTTCCCCCTGGAGAAAATGGCTGCTTTGGAGGATGGAATATATGGCATTATGCCCTGCTAAGGTTGCTTCCCTTCCTAAACCTTATTGTCCCAAGACTCCACACCCCCAAATCTCCAGGAATTTCACAACCTGGAGCTGGCAACCATAAAGGGAACTGATCTCTGTAGCTGGGAGATCCATTATGATTCCTGGAGAGCTGCTGCTGTCACTGCTGCTGTGAGGGGGGGGGAGAAGCAGGTGGGCATCTGTGACTGCTGCCACCACTGCTGCTGCTGCTGTGGGGGGAGGAAACAGGCAGGAGGCTGGGACAGTGATGAGAGCAGAGAGAGTGACAGGGGGGGGGCAGAAAGAGAAAGAGTGATGAAGTGGGGAGGCAGAAAAACACAGAGAATGATGAGGGGGGAGAAAGAGAGAGGAAGTGACATGCATGGAGAAAAGCGAAAAGGGGTGGCAGAAAGGAGAAAGTGTGAGAGAGATGGGGGCGGGGAAGCAAAGGTGGGATGGCTACCCCAGAAGTTTCTTATGCGTCCCCACATGTAAACATCTAATTCCAAGAAGAACTCAGATATAATAAATAGCAGGATGTTAGAATCTATACTGAGCGCATGAGACCACAACATTTTTCAAATATCTTGTACAAACTCAAGGCCCATAACTTGAAATCTCTCAGGCGCTAAATAACTTATGGAAGTCTTCCCAGATACAACGTCAAATTAAGAATGATTACATGTTGGTCTAATAACTCCTGCACAGTGTTCATAAATATCAGGATTGCAAATGAATTAAAGGCATCACTAGAATGTTTAAAATGTCACAGTCTTGATGTTCCAGAAAGCTGTTTCTAATCAATGTACACTTAAAGAATGTCAAGCTTTTTCCTGCATTTTTCCTCTAAGCAACATTTTGGTTTTCCCTTCCTGAAGTATCTTGTGACTATTTCAGGTAAGGAACTCAGGAAATTTTGTTGCATGCTATGCAAAATGTCACAAAAATTTGCACACAGGAGGCTGTGTTCTACCAGCATTTCCACTGGGTAATATTGTCCAGTTTCCTTCCTCACTGCAGCCCCACAATGTTGCTTTTGTCCCTATGGACCCCATGATTGCTACCAGTTAGCTTTGGCTTTTCAAAAGTGAAATGGGGTATTCCTTCCCCTTCTGAAGGAAAAGGAGATCTCCTGGGGCTACAGTGTCAGACTAGGATCTGGATGACCCAAAGTCAAATCTCCAGTCTGCTTGGAAGCAACCTTGGGCCAGTCATACAATCTCAGCCTAACCTACCACATAGGATAAAATTTTGTGAGAATAAAATGGAGAACAGGAGAATGATATAAGCTGCTTTAGATCCCCATTGTGGAGAAAGGCAAGGTATAAATAAAGCATATAAATTAACAAGTGGGAGGCCCACAAGACTCACAGGGAAGGAATTCCATCTCTCCCCCCACTGCAACTCCAGGCCCCACCCACCCCCATCTGCAGTGACAGAAATGATACTTGGGAACCATTCAGAGCCCAGAGTGGCTCCCGGTGTCGTCCATCACTGCGGCTGGCCCCGGAGGCTCTCCTGGAGTCCTCCACCACACACCTGGGCCCAGAGTGGCTCCCTCAGCGCTCCGCCATGGCAGCCAGGCAGGGAGCGATTCCCAGAGCACTCCACCGCTACAGCTGGGCCAGGAGCTTCTGCCAGCATCTGCTGCCATGGCAGTTCGGCACTAAGCTGCTTCCAGAGTCCGCTGTGGCCAGACCCATAGCCATTTCTGGCATCTTCCACCATGGCAGCCGGGACCGGAGTTGACATCTGCAGTGGTAGCCACTATCAGTCCAACTGGTGTGAATTGTCTGTGTGTGCAGACAACACATTTTTTTTTTAATTTGGGAGGAATTTAAGTTACCAGCGTACTTTTTTAAACTTTTCAGATTTTTCTGAAAACCTGAGGAGTACATCAAGTTTGCAAACAAATACATTTAGTGTTGGTGTGGTCGTGATCCACATATTTAAGTACCGGCAGATGAGGCCACACATTGCTATTAGATATATAGCCAAGTGCAGACTCGCAGTACTTGTAGGGGTGGATCCCTTCCCCCTCTTAACGTTATCCCCACCCAGTGACTGCCAGTTAAGAGAGGGAAGGGTTCCCCCTGCAAGTACTGTGGATCTTGCACCCACCACTATTGCAGCTGCTGCTGTCAGGCTGCTCCCCCCCCCCCAACATTGATGCCAGCGAACCCAGCACAACTCCAGGCCTCCACCACTAGGCCCATGGCAGCTCCTGAAGCTCCTTTGTCCTCAAGGCTTCTACTCCCATGTCTCCCTCCCCCCTTGTGGCTCCCACCACTCACCTGCAGTGACAGCAACAGTACCTGGAAGCTGCTTTAAGCTCAGAGCAGCTCCCAACATCCTCCACCTCCACGGCTGGTTCCAGAGGCTCTCCTAGAGTCCTCTGCCATGCAGCCAGGCCTGGAGTGGCTCCTTGAGTGCTCTGTCATGGCAGCCAGGCAGGGAACAGCTCCCAGAGGTGGACGGGAGAGGCTTCTGCTGTCGGGCCTCTATGCTCCCTCTGCCACTGGGCCAGCTGCAACTTCTAGAGCCCTTCCTACCTGCACAGCTGATGCTAGCGAGCCTGGCACAGTTCCCTGCTTCACCCACTGTGGCTACCCCCCATCACCATTGAGACACCAACAGGACTTGTGGAGGGGATCCCATTCTCACTTTCTCACTGGTGTCCCCCCCCGAACTCTCCTGTAGCCAGCTCTGGGCCTGTCGGAGCCCCCAGGATACTTTGCTGCCACCACAGAAGATAGGTAGTAAATAGCGTTCCCTGCGCTTGCTCAGAAAACACTACTTAACTTTGGGGATAATTTAAATCCCCATGTACTTTTTTTTAATTTCCAGATTTTTTTTTCTGCAAACCTGGGGAGTGTCCCTAATTTGCAGAAAATCTCTTTCACCTCTGTGTGCATGGCCTCAATCCGCAGATTTAGCTAGTCACAGATGAGGGCCACACGTGGCTAATAGTATATAGACAAAAATGCCCAATCCTTAAGGCAACTTATATACGCAACACAGCAGGCCACATCCTTAAATGTACAGTTGCATTTGACATAGTGTACACATGATGCTGCCTTATATGGAATTAGATCCTTCGTTCATCAAGGTCAGTGCTGTCTACTCACACAGGCAGCAGCTCTCAGTAGTCTCAGCTGAAGGTCTTTCCCATCTCCTGGATTAAAAAAATAATGAATTGCTGCATTCCAGCACAGTATGCAAGAAGCATCTCATGTGCAAGACCACTATTGTGGAGATGCTAATATATATGTGTGTATGTGTGTGTGTGTGTATAATCTCCACCAGGGGTCATTTCGTAGAAAAAGAGCTAGGGGGGCTCATTAGCATAACTCATTAGCATATGCCACACCCCCTGACATCACCGGAAGTGTGTCCTCCCCACAGCCGGCGGCGACCTCCAGCGGGCACCAGCAGGGAGCTCCAGGCCCCGCCCTCCCGCACCTCACCCGGGGGGATGGCGTCCCCCCGCGTCCCCCCCAAATGACCCCTGATCTCCACAATAGTTATATAACAATAGTTATATATATAAAGTAGCACCTCCACAATAGTTATGACTGTACTATGGTACAGTTCCTGTTCATCTCAGTGGTCTTGCACATGAGATGCTCCTTGCATACTGTGCTGGAATGCAGCAATTCATTATTTTTTTAAATCCTTTTCATTTTGTAGACAAGGAGCTCCACAAGCCAGAAATTGAGTTAACGTGCAGTAAAATGGTGAAGAATGAGGAAATGCTATGAGCCAAAGAAAAATGTGTTTGCACATCTTTGGAACAGGACTAATCTTACCACATCCACCCATTTAACATCCATGCCAGCTCTGTTCCTTCAAGTAATCATTCATTAACACTGGAGGTATCACACACCTCTACAGATTCAAGTACTTCTTCCAAAGACAGCTGCATAGCTCACTGCATTTTCCTTTAAGAATACTAGGAGTTGGAATAAACTCGCACACATTAAAGTACCAACAGCAACATGTTAATCCTACAGTTGTTGAGCTGTTTCTCCAGATCGCTTAAGGGAACTCCAGTGTCAAGTATTTCCAGATGCCACTGTTTAGGGGCTGTCAAGACATCATTTGGAGTTATCTCCCCATTGCAGCATCAGACTGAAACCATCTTGGCACAACACAGAAACTTTATGCCAAGTTCTGGGTAAGAGATCTAGTTGAGAAGGAATTTCCCCTTTTCCAACTAGCCATTAAAAATACGTGGTTTTTCACTCTATCACTTTGCCACTATTTGAACATTTTAAGCTGATATATAAGTGAATTTCTTCTTACAGTTTGCCGCCCCAGCTTCGGTGCTATGTAAGAATTAAATATCAATATTTATTTAATATTTAATTGGCTCAGTTTAAGGTAACCTTTTGTGCAGTGAATTCCTTGGTTGGTGCTAAGAAGCAACAATTCATGCAATTTCAGCATCCCCACCATTCATCTGTATTGTGACCTCGGCACAGAGAACATAACTCTTTCCTTCCCTCCACATTGTTTTTGCATTAAAAGTGCCCCCTTTTTCAGGAGCAGCTACTTTACCCAGTGGAAATGCAAACAGGTACTTTGAAAGTTTTATCTTATAATGAAAGAAAGCTTAGGGATGGGGGAAGCAGGAGAGAAAGGGTTAACCATCCTTCCCCCTCTCATGGTCCTGTTTCAAGTTCCCAAACTGCTAAAAGTGATCTTTATTATCAAAAGGGCCCAAGCACATTTAAGTTTCTCTGCCTTACACCCCAAATGTCTAATTCTGAAGCAAAATTTTAAACACATCTTTCTTTTGAATAGCACATATTGCTAAGTAAAGCCTTTTTATGTAGGATAATTAAACATTCAGATAGTCAAATTAATTTACATATGCTATTCTAACCCTTCAACTAAATCTACAAGATTTGGGAGAGTGTTAGCATCTTTGATGAGCATCTTATCACTGGTTTCTGCAGTCTAAGGAGCCATCCTACAACAAGCTGCTCTTCTATTGTAGAAAAGAAAAAGAAGAAGAGGAGGAGGAGGAGGAGATTGGATTTATACCTCGCCCTTCACTTGGAGTCTCAGAGCAGCTTACAATCTCCTTTCCCTTCCCCTCCCGACAACAGACACCCTGTGAGGTAGGTGGGGCTGAGAGAGCTGTTTCAAGAACTGCCCATTCAAGGACAGCTCTTGTCAGAACTATGGCTTGTCCAAGGTCATCCAGCAGCTGCAAGTGGAGGAGTGGGGAATCAAACCCGGTTCTCCCAGATTAGAGTATGTACACTTAACCACTACACCAATCTGTCCCTCCTCAGAAAAGTTCCTCAGGCTGGAGGAAAGCTTCACGCTTTGCTCAGAGAAATAGGAAGATTTTATTTTCCTTTAAAAATATGCAATCATTGATTTGAGCTGATCAAATTTTGCTGATTTACCAATTTAAGAAGATAACTATTTCCAGTCCACCCTTCAGAATTTCCTAGATCACAAAACATTATCATTTCCAAAAAGATTTTAGAAAGCTGACTCAGTGAAATAAAATTCCTCTATCTAGCTTTCCAGTGGTTAAAGTTCTTCTGTTCTGACTCAAAAAGCAAAATAATTATCAAATATACCAAAAAGATTAAGCACATTTTTAGATGGACATGAGTCCCTACCCGCAGTCTTCATGATGCATGCCTGCAAACCAGACTACAAAGCTCCGCAACTCTTGTGAAAGGCTTCTTCTAAGAGGTCTGTCTCTACATAATCACTCCTAACCCCATTAAAATGAAGTCCAGCATGCTCCTTCGTCACTCAAGGATCCCTTTATCAGACGCAAACCTTCTAACCCAAGCAAGACATTTAGATATAAAGAAATGAAATTCTCATCATCGTGTGTGTGTGTTAGGTGTCATCAAGTCCCTTCTGACTTATGACCTCCAAAATATCATATCATTAATAGAACTGCTGAGGTCTTGCAAACTGATGACATGGCTTCCTTTTCTGAGCCAATTCATTTCATATTGGGTCTTCCTCTTTTCCTACTATCTTAAACTTTTCCTAGCATTATTGTCTTTTTAACTTCTAGGGAGAATTCAGGCTTGATTTGATCTAGAACCCACTTATTTGTCTTTTTGGCGGTCCATGAGATCCATAAAACTCTCCTCAAACATCACATTTCAATTTATGCCTCACTATACTTTTTTATAGATTTTACGAAGTACAGACACACAGAGGAAGTCAGCTGTCTATGCATCGGTGATTATTTCCAACATTAAGCTAACAAGTTTCTGACAGAACATATTACTAGATATTGTTATCGTGGTCATGTTTCAAGATTTTTTTCCCACATTTTAATCACAGCTGGGGGGGAATATGTTTGGCAGGAACCCGGGGAGATCCATCAAGAGGGCTATAAACTGACACCACAATGGGAAAGAGACAACCAACACAGGGGTTTCAATGAAGGGGAGCAAACAGCAGAGGTCCACCTGGGAAGGCCAGGTCAAATGGAGCCAAAGTGCAGGGCTCACTACAACAAGAAAAGCTTCTTCAGCTATGTGAGGAGCAAGCACAACGTAAAAGAGGCAATAGGCCCACTGTTGGGTGAAAATGGAGAAACTCTGACAGACAACAGAGAGAAGGCAGAAAGGCTCAATGCCTATTTTGCCTCAGTTTTTCCCCATGAAAAAGAGAACTGGCTCATCTAGAGATGGCAGTAGCCAAGGCACGGTGTCTAGGCTGCTGGTTGACATGGACGGAGAGGTTGTTCAGAGGCACCTGCCTGCACTGAATGAGTACAAATCTCCCGGGCCAGATGGTTTGCACCCGACAACACTCAAAGAACTTTATACAGAGCTTGTAGAACCTTTGTCCATTAACTTCAAGACTTCTTGGAGAAAGATGTGCCACAAGACTGGAGAAGGGCGAATGTTATCCCAGTCTTTAAAAAAGGGAAGATGGATGACCCAGGAAGCTACAGGCCAGTCAGTCTGACCTCTGTCCAAGAGAAAGATACTGGAGCAGATTTTGAAAAGGTACTCTGTGAGCATCTAAAGGACAACTTGGTGATATTGGGAAGTCAGCATGGATTTGTCCCCAACAGGTCCTACCAGACCAGCTTTGTTTTCATCTTTGATCAAGTGATGAGCTTACTGGATTGTGGGAAGATGTCAACTTTGTTTACCTTGATTTCATTAAAATGTTTGACATGGTTCCCCACGATGTTCTGATGGGTAAACTGGAGGACTGCAGACTGGACTCTAGGATAGTTAAGTGGATAGGGAACCTGTTGTAGAACCACACTCAAAAAGTAGTTGTCAACATAGCTCATCTGACTAGAGGGAAGTATCCAGTGGGGTGCCACAGGGCTCGGTTCTGGGCTTGATACTTGTCAATATTTTTATAAATAATCTGGATGAGGAGGTAGAGAGACTAAATTTGCAAATGACACCAAATTGAGAGGAACAGTGAAAACTCCAGAAGATAAAGAATTCAACAAGATCTGAACACATTGGAAAAGTGGGCAGATGTGAGTAAGATGCAGTTCAACAAGGATAAGTGCAGAATTCTACATTTGGGCAACAAAATCAGCAAGCATCCATACTGGATGGGGGACGCATTCTGGGTAGCAGTGTGCGTGAACAAGATCTTGGGATATGGGTAGATTGTAAATTAAATATGAGTGGTTAGTGTGATGCAGCAGCAAAAGAGGTTAATGTAGTCTTGGGGTGTATCAACAGAGACATACCATCCAAATCACAAGATGTCATAGTCCCACTGTACACTGTGTTGTTCAGGCTCTACTTAAAAGTACTGTGTGCAGTTCTGAATGCCTCACTTCAAAAAGGATGTGGACAGAAAAGAGACATCTCCCTAGACAGCTGATTCCACTGCTGAACTACTCTTACTGTAAAAAAAAATCCAACTAGATATTAGGAAGAGAACAACAAAGATTATTAGTGGCCTAGAGACCAAGCCCTATGAGAACAAGCTGAGGAATTTGGGAATGTTCAGTCTGGAGAAGAGGAGGCTGAAGGGGGGGGGGATGACTGCTTTCGTTAAGTATCTGAAAGGCTGTTGGTTAGAGGAGGGCAGTAGCTGTTCCTGTTGGCAGCAGAGACTAGGACTCACAATAAGAAGTTCAAATTATGTACTAGTACTAGTAGTTCAGCAGTAGAATCAGCTGTCTAGGGAGGTGGTGAGCTCCTCACTGGCAGTCTTCAAGCAGCAGCTGGACAAACACTTGCCAGGGATGCTTAGGTTGATCCTGCATTGAACAAGGCCCTTTCCAACTCTATGATCCCACACAAAAGATACAACATGCAGAAGTACAGTTCCCCTCTCTTAAGGCAGCCCTCCAACTCCCCCCTCATGTTGCTCCTGAGGGGGGCATCATCCCTCAGGAGCCACATTTCAGGATGTATTTGGGGCGGCTCTAAGTGGGCAAAGGTGTGGAAGTTGCACTTCTGTGCACAGAATTTAGATGGGATCCAACCCAAATCTTGGAATAACTGAATAGCCTGATTCAACTCCTTGTGAATTACAGTGTTAGCACTACCCAAAGCTCAGTCATGATAGCAGTATGCACAGGAACTCCTTGTTTCTCTGGGTTTCCCCCACCCTTCCATGGGCAGAAATGTTCTGTGTGTGTGTGTGTGTGTGTGTGTGTGTGTGTATATATATATATATATATATATATATATATATATATAGAGAGAGAGAGAGAGAGAGAGAGAGAGA
>NW_015164665.1:2458805-2478034 GCF_001447785.1 Gekko japonicus | reverse complement strand
AGAGAGAGAGAGAGAGAGACCCCACCACACACTGTGAGAACGGAACATTACCCAGCTCACAAAAAGAGAGATAAATTGGTAACTCCAGTTTAAAAAGGAAACTTGCTTTATGTAGAAACTGAAGCTGCTGCATTGGGTTCAATTTCTATACAGAAACTTGTCTTAACTTTCACTAGCTATCTTACACATGAGGATAATAAATATTAACACAAAAGTGAAAATTCTTGGATTTTCACACTGATAAAATTCTATTGCCATTTAATGAAGTTTTTATTTGAACAGTATCAAATCTTTCCCCTCCTGGAGAAAGACATTTAAGGTAACTATTATAACACTACATAGCTCAGACAGCAATATCATAACCAGGCTACAAACTGGGATAGAGAGACTTCAAGTATATTCAACTAGTTAAAAAACCCATAAACCTTATTGCTCAAAAGTCATATTTCTAGAAATAATATGCAAGATAACAAATCAATTTGATTTTTTGCTTTATCGTGATAAGAATGGCTATTGTCATATTAATTATTCTATGGTACACAATCTAAGACTGTAGTTCTGTGCACACTTGCATTAGGAAGTTAGTTCTTAGTAAACATACATATCTTGTAATATCTGAAATTATAGCAGTGCAATCTGAATGTCAAAGACTGATTTTGGGCTCTAAAATGGCTTCTTAACAAAAAGGATCAAATGTAGGGAAAGGACAGGTCAAAGGATATAAAGAAAACAACAAATGTAACAATAATTTCTGTTAGTTACTTATGCTGCGTTTTTCTACTTTAAAAAATACAACATAAGCTATTAAAATATCCAAACTGATTTCATTGTTATAAAGGTGATTTTTGTTTTATAATTTCAGATGCTTCTTGTTATCTCAGCTATCCTTACCTTTGCTCTTGTGGATGTTCTTCTACATCTTCTTCTGATTCAGCCTAAGAAATAGAAGACAAATCATGAATGACATCACCAAAAACAGCTTTCCAGCACCCATTTGTCATAAGCAATCCCACTGATATTATTCTGAGACATTTTGTTCAATGGGACTCCAATAATTTAAGACACTTGATGCAACTCCCTGAATTTTGCAAAACCAATAAATTAACGGTAAAACACAACAATTTAAAAAGCATTTCCATGAGCACAGTTATTGAGTAAAGACCTGCTTGATAAATTCTGTCATATTAACATATCAAGAGATATGTCCCTGAAGCACATTACTCTATGACTAACTCACAAAGGAGTCCACTAGGGAATCTTAGATCACAATTCTGCAACTGAAGTGCATACTCGCAAATTACACTTGAATTTAGAAATTATCTCTCAAAGAACCTCAACCTATATGTTTTCCTTCAGCCTCAACAGCAAAGAAATAGCAAGACATTTTCTGTCTGGGTGATTTTTTTCCCCCCTCTACCCACTTTCATATAATATACAGCCTTCCAAAGGGGGGGGGGTAAGATTAAATTGCATTTTCCCCACAGTCCCTTGGGACTGCACATGCAAGTAAGGCATGGGTACACAACATACGTCCTGCATGTGGCGCTGGGCATGCCATGCAACCCACAGCCCAGCCAACAACCATGCTCTGTACCCCTTTCTTGTGATGTTGGAGGAAAGAAAGAGGATAGAAATTATCATCTCCTAAGCAAAGCTGAGGTATTTGCAGTTGCCATAGCAACCGCAAAATCTAGGCTAGCTCCACTGAGATCCAAATGACACAGGAGAAGTCATCCTTCCTGCCCATTTGAGCTGGCTCAGATAGTACAGTCACAAGGATGACCAAAGCAGCCCAGATGCCTTGGGAGAACTCAGCACCTCCCAGACTGGCAAATTATGATTCCCTCACCTGCAGCATCTCAGATTACTCCTATTTGATTTATGGAAGAGATGTTCCTCCCACAAGACATCCAGGCCTCTCAAAAAACACAAAAACAGTGTTTGCTGTTTGCTGAATATTTTGACTATTGGGAAGGACAGTAGAATGAAGCATGTTTTCAACTCTGCTCTTGGTATACTATCAGCATAATGTAAATTAGTCTGTAATAGGGGTTATTAACTGTGACACAGATCTGGATTAATGCATGAAAACTAACACTGCAATACTATGCAGAGTTACTGTAGTCCGAGCCCACTGCATCAATGGGCTTAGTATGGAGTAACTTCTGCACTGGACTGCAGTGTAAATCACTGATATACCTCTTTTAGGCTTGCAAGTTTATAAACATATTTATTATACATTTACTTCATTTTTACCCCACCTTTCTCCTCAACTGGGACTCAAATTGGCTTACATTGTTCTCCTATCCTCCATTTTACCCCAAAATCAGCTCGGTGAAGTAGGCTGAACTGAGAGTGTGTGACTGGTCCGACATCACCCAGCAAGTTTATATAGCAGAGTGGAGGTTCGAACCTGGAGTTTCCCCCGGATCCTACTGGGGAACTTTTCAGCTATCAGAAGTAAATGTTAGCAGGTCTTCTGTTTCCTAGTGGTAAGCATTAAACTTTCCAAGAAGATACATTACAAATCTATGAAACTAGACCTCAGTAGTATATGATCTATGCACTAAAAATACAGACTTCATCAGCAATCCTAACACAAGCTGGCATGCAGGTCTATACAACCAGACTAGACTGTAATGCAAGGGTGTCAAACATGCGGCCCGGGGACCGGATCAGGCCTTCGGAAGGCCGCAATCTGGCCTGCAAGGCCCTGGCTCTTTCCTGCTTCCTTTTCCAGTTCTGCTGCTGCTGCTACATCACAGCTTACTTTACCAAACTCTCTCAATCACACAGGAGAGATAGATAGGCAAGCCTCTCCTGTGCAATTGAGAGAGTCTGGTAAAGCACTGGCTGAGGCTCCTCCCCCTCCTCCTCCCAGCCAGAGCTCGCTTCCTGGCCGGGCTGCCTCAATCATATACAGGAGACAAAGAAGAGAAGAAGAAAAGATCAGATTTATACCCCACCCTTCACTACCCTAAGGTGTCTCAGAGCAGCTTACAAACTCCTTTCCCTTCCCCTCCCCACAACAGACACCCTGTGAGGTAGGTGGGGCTGAGAAAGCTCTTGACAGAAACTGCTCTTTTTCAAGAACAGCTCTTATCAGAACTACGGCTTGCCCAAGGTCATCCAGCCAGGTGCAAGTGGAGGAGTGGGGAATCAAACCCGGTTCTCCCAGATTAGCGTCCACACACTTAAACACTACACCAAACTGGCTGGGAAAGGGAAGCTTTTCTTTCCTTCCACTGGTTGAGGCTCCTCCTTAAAGCGAGGCAGGGAGGCAAGGAATGAGGGAGAGTCTGTTTTTCTGGGCTGCCTCAATCGCATGGCAGAAATACCAGGCACCTTTAAGACCAACCAAATTTTGTTCAAGGTATGAGCTTTTGTGTGCCTTGCTACATTGCGTGTGTATTCTGTTGTCTCCCTATGCTGTGTGCGTGTGTGTGTGTTTTCTTGGGGTCCTTATGCCAGGGCTCTCCTGGGTAGAACTAGGTTTCCTCCCCCTTTTCATTGTGTTTATGCCCTCATGACCCAGTCTTTCTCAGTAAGAAAGCAATGTGAACTATTATAGAGGGGAAATAACAACAAGCCAGTGAGGTGGAGTAGGCTAAGAGTGTGTGTCCAGATCAAGTTCACCCAGCACATTTTCTCTGTAGGAAGTTGTAGTTATTTCTCTGAGGAAGACTATAATTTTGTAGACAAACAGCCCTCAGTCTGTGTCAGGATGCCTTCTCATGTTCTTGACCAGCACATGAAGCAGCTTATGTACAAAAGCTTGCAATGCCCAGCCATTTCATGTTTCCCTGTGGGTCCTAGGCTCAGAACACTGAGTATGAGATTTCTATAATGAATGTCAATAAATCAATCTATAATGAATGGCAATACTCAAGATTGCTGTAGCACCGACTTTTTGATGCAATCACTGAGAGCAAGAGGTGTTAGTTATCAGAGACTGTTAAATAGACAAAATATTGCAAGAGTGCTAGTGTTTTAAGCATGTTTTATTTAAAGTTTTAAAAAATCTTTAATTGTGTTAATTGTCTGTGTCCTTTATAAAGTTTATATCTCTGCTACCTGGCATTACGTTTTATGACACACATGGCCTGGCCCAACAACGTCTCATTTTTGTCAGATCTGGCCCTCATAACAAATGAGTTCGACACACCTGCTGTAATGCTTCATGAAAACAGTGAGCCTGTTCATAAGGAATGCCCAACTGCAGTTTGCCATTATATGACTAAAGCGCAGGCTCACACACAACTTCCTCCCCTCTGCTTCCTCTACTTTAGTGCTTACCAGAATTTGCCATTACATCCAAATTGGCAAACTATAGTTCACACTTTCCCCTACAAATCACAACTGCAAAAGGTTCCCAACTGTGCCTTGCAAATTATTCTTTGCTGCTTCAAGTGCAATAGCAATCTGTGACTTGCATTAAATAAGAAATAACTGATTTAGAGTGAGCAACAGGAGCTGGGTGTCAAAGGAAAGACCATGAAACTGCAGTGGTGATTTCATGCCAAAATGCATTTTCGCATTATCTGCGAATGACCCAATTAAAAAAAAAAAAGGCCTCTGAACAGCTGGCATCCTCTACACTTCATTGTATCTGGGGCTGCTTATGAAACAGGTAGTGCCTGCCTTTTATATTACTTGGGACTTGTTTTATTTTTAAAAGACAGGCAGAAACATTAGCTAACAATTTTTATTCTAGTTGAACATTAGGGCTGCCAAATGCCCCCCAGGGGGGCGGAATTCCCCCCGCTTTCCGCTCCCACGGAATCGGGGCCCGAGGGAAACCACACCCCCATGTGCGCGTCACCCGGAAGTGACGTCGCATGCTGGGGGGGGCACGCCATTTGAGGGGAAAACAAAGAGTTTTACCCCCAAATGGCTGCCATTTGAGGGGAAAACTCTTTGTTTTCCCCTCAAATGGCGTGGCTCCGCCCCCAGCGTGCGACATCACTTCCGGGTGACACGCGTGCACGCCTAAGACGCCGGCCGGGAGCCCCCCGCTCCCGGCCAAAAAACATTTGGCAACCCTATTGAACATCCATTTCAAGACAGTCTTAATGCAAGCACCTTGGGAAATATCTGTGACAAAGTTAAGTTTAAAAAAGTGGAAATCTGTTAAAAGTTGGGATAAAGCCATTCTTAACACCTTTACCATTACCTTGTTTTATTTAATCCATGCCCACAAACTCCACAAAATGAAAAAAGGAAATGCCACCACTTTAAAGTATTTAAAAACAGATTAGCCAATGAGTTCACAATGCAAAGTTCAAAACAAAAGTAGCTATTTGTGGTTACTTTCTTACTCACTCGTACATGACAATTACCGTTAAAGTGAAGCTTAAAAACAAACTGTGTTTGTTTATATGAGCACACACACAGACACACACAATGAAGAAAACCAACTCAATCCAAGTTCTGCTGACTGAGACAGTCAGCTGGGGAAGGGGAGGTAAAATGCCCAGGGTCATTCCTACTCACCTGAAAGGTTAGCAGAGACTTGTAACAAGTGTGGCAGAGCCACTGCATACACACATGAAAATACATACATGTATTTACATGCATACAGAGAGAGAAAGAGAGAAAGAGAGAAAGAGAGAGAGAGAGAGAGAGAGAGAGAGAGAGAGAGAGAGAGATGACAAAGGTACATATGGAAGTGTTCAGAGTTTGAGTTCATAACCTATTTATTTGTCTTCTATGAAGCTGTTTACAAAAGAATTGAATTTTTTTCACAATCTCTAAAAAACTCCTGAGGCCCATCAAGTTTTACAATAAAAATAAATTCTCAAAAGCCTGTGGGAACAAGACTGCTTTATACATCTTCCTACATCTTGCCATAGAAATCCCTATATGTAGGCTGGTCTTCACCACTGTTAAAGAAATGAGCACTGGCTTCTTACCAGGCTAATGAAGCCCGATCAGTCCTGCGTGCATTCTTTACTAGAAGCAACTAAAACTCTTCCCCAGGAAATTCTAATTCTGTTCCAAGAAAAGTTGGTTTCTGCAAGGTGCAGAAATTATGCAAATAGTTAAATCTGCAAAATTATGTAAATCTGTCCTTGCCTCCTTCTCCCTGTTTTTGTGTAGAAAAGGAGAACTAAGGAGCTGTGCTCAGCCATTAGAAATCTTATTCCAATCTTAATAGTTTTCAAAAGTTCAGCAACATTAACTACATCCTCTTAAGAAAATTCTTTACATAATTTTAGACTAAATGGTTGAATTTCAGTAAATTTAATAAGTATGCAAAATGTTTTAACACCACTACAAAATATCCAGGTATACGAAATATACAAATATAATATGGACAATGCCTTGTTAGAGTTCACAGAAACAGACGCTCACATTTTTCCCCATTTGTGTATCAATAATGAACATTCTTGCAGGAAAATATTTGCATGCAATCCTATACATGCTTCCTCTGAAGGAAACCCTTTAGAAGTTCAGCTGTACTTATGCCCAAGCAACTCTTTAAAAAAATACATGTTTAAACTGTTTATGCCACTCTACCAACACTTGATATTTGAAAAATCTCAACCAATTAATGCTCAGTACAGCTACTAAATCTATATTATTGTATTTACTCATGTGAAAAACTAGGGTTCCCCCATAAAAACAAGGGACATCTTATATCTCCATAAAAGTTTCAGCTGTGTCCAGCAATAATTTTTTTTTACATAAAACTTTTTTTAGGGACATGTGTACTATAATTACTGGCAGCCTACAAAAAAGACAACTGGACCATCGTTTACATGAGAAAATTTGTATCTCTAGCAAAATTTCTATAAATGTACAGTCCTCCCTCCCAATCTCCTGGTGTGAAAAAATAGAAAAAAACATTTAATTCAGAAATAATGTGTAAATTAACAGCTACTGTGAATTATATATTCCCGCCCCCCAAAATACATCTATCGATATACCCACACACAAACACACAGATTCCAGTAAATTCAGGTGACCCATATTCTTCAACCTTTCCCAAGGACATTTAGGGAAAAACTCATGATTTTACATTATAAAGAAAAATATGATATTTATACTGCATCAAGATATGTCAATAAATAAAAAAACAGAACATATTGAGCCTATGCACTTTCACAAAAAAGTCCCACTAAATTCAGACAGACCTGCTCACAGGTAAATGTGCATAGGGTTGCAATGTAGACTATCTTCCAAAAGAGCACCACTACAGTATACTAAACGGGCCTGTCTTGTAAAGCCAAGTGAAACTTTAATATTCTCCTTACCAAAAGAAACACATGCTAGCTGATATCATTTCCTGTTCAGAGAAGTCCTGGTAACTACATCTGCTTCTGAACCTGGCAAGGTTTGTTTGTCTAACTACCGCTAGCAGTCTTCACATAAGGGCAGCTTTTCCTACCTTTATGTGGCTGCTGAACTCCCACCTCCAAATTTCCTTACCTGAGCAGGCATCAGGAGGTCTCCTTCCTCTGCTTGCCATAACTCCACCACATTGGGAATGGGATCAATGACTATGGGAGAAAAAGGGGAAAACACAACACTCACTCAAAACCCAAACTGCCATTTCAACGGAGGGCGATGGCTGCAGAGGCAGAATAGACCTCCACATACAGAGGATGCAAAGCAAACCACTGATTCTCACGTGCTGGAAGGCCTTGTCTTCTAAGCCCTGTTTTGTTAGTCCTCCAATGGCTACTATTTGAAACAGTACACTGCCAGGCCGCTGGTCTGATTTAGCAGGGCTGTTCTTATGTTTTCAAATAGAGACGATCCTTGCGCTTAGGTCCACCCCACTCCTCCATCTCTGTAGTTTGCTTTGTATGCATGAGGCTTTGTTTTGGTTTGCTTCTCTACTGGGAGAGGCTTCCATATTAAAAACTGCAGTGGCTGATCACATGTGGAAGGAGGAAGGCAAACCTGGCGCACAAGAGGTGGGTTTGGAGCCAATTTGCAGCAGATCAGAACAAGGCGGCTGACTCAAACCCGGGGCCTCCCCTAAAAGCGCCTCCTTGAGCGGCGCTGGGGAGGGGGGAGCATCTCTAGCTCAGCAACGCGAGCCCGTGCAGCGTGTTTCTCGGGGGAAGGGAGAGCACGAAGCCAGAGAGAAAGAGAAAGACGGGAGGTAATGGAAGGAACCCCGCATTGTGTAACGCCGTCCGCTCGCCCAGCCGCCTCAACCCCCCCCCCCCCCGACGTATTGTACATTTCACAGATCTGTCACAGGACTACAACTGCTTTATATTCGGCGAACTGAACGAACAGGGCGAGTGACAAAGCAATGGAACGCCAGCAAAGGGGAACTCTGCTCCGCGCTCTCCGGGCAGGGCTGGAGCCATTAAGAAGACGACACAGAGCTGCACAAAGGGAAGATGAGGAGAGCTTTTCGCGGCCGACGACAGGCACCGATGCTGTCGCATGCGGCCTCCTTGGGGGGGGGGTCCCCTCCCTCTGCGCCCTCTCCCCCCCGCCGCTGCCCACCCCGCCCGCTCCCGCTCCTCAAAAGCCCCGCTCACCTTGGCCCTGCGCTCCCCCCGGGCGAAAGCAGGGCAGGAGGACCTGCAGGACTCCGAAGAGGAGGTTCATGGCCGTGGCTGTGCGGCAATAGCTGCCTTGCTGCGGGTAGCGCAGCCCCGCCATGCTGCCGCTCAGGCGCTGAGCTGGCTGGCTGGGCTACAGCTGTGGCAGCCGCCGCCTCCCTCCGCTCTGCGCGTGTGTGCGACAGAGATAGGGAAGGAGGGAGGGAACGCGGCGCGGCACAGGGTGGAACATTGTCAATGAGAGGGCAGCCTCCGCTCCTCGCTGGGCTCCGCCCCGAGGCGGTGGCTGCTTCTCCGCAGAGCGCTGGGAGAGCACATGGAAGGCAGGCTGACCGTGGCGGGGCTGCCTGGCGCGCTCTGACACATAAACACTGACAACAGGCGGCCCTGCTCAGGCCAAGCGCCCAAAGCCTCCATGTAGGCCCACTGCTCTGCGTCAGAATTTCGCCTACAGAGCGCAGCAGCAGCTGCTGCTTTCCCAAACGGCGCCGGGGCAGGAGGGGGAACCTTTCTGTCCATGAGAATCGGCAACACGCACGCAGGGGGTTGTTTCGTAAATGTTTACTTCTCGATGCAGCGGAGCTGCTAAAAGCACAACACGCTAAGTATGGAGGTGATCACCAGCTCCAAACAACGTGTCAGCGTTCTGTGCGCACATGCAACCCAGCTCTGAGCGTATTTATGCAGCGATCAGCCCTGTTGGGTTGGGGAAGAATTTTATTGGAGTGCTTATTGCTGCAAATGCGGTGTACAAGCAACGGTGTCGGAGAAGCAGAGCTGGGTGACAGTAGTGTTGTGATTACTTCCAGTCCCACGCAGGATCAAAGTTCATAAATTAAGAACGCCCAGGAATACCCGTGTGTTTGCATACAACATAGCCTTAGCATTCTGATAAGAAGGAAGCAATAACATTGTGTCATGTCAGTCTCTTTAAAATAAGATACAGGAGCCTACAGTGCATTAGAAACAAACTGGGAAAGTGCTGCTACCTTTAACTCCTCTGCATTTCCCCCTTAAACAGGACAGCATTTTAATAGGATTAATTAATCGGTGGCCACCCTGGGACATAAGCAGGAAGAATCTGTGGCGTGCCTGTAGAGAAGCTGGAGGGCTGGTGGAGCTGGCTATGGCACAGAGTCGAGCAGGGTCCCATCTGCTTTCCTGACACTGTGCTACAGCCCATTTCTGTCGACTGGATGAAACCCTCCTCAACTCAAGGACCTGCCTATGTCCATACTAATAGGGTAGTGCCTCACACAGTTTGGACTTGACAATCCTAAGCATGTTCTCTCAAAAGTCAATACCAGAGAGTATTTCGTTTTATGGATTTTACTTTAAATGTTTCAAGGGCTGCCACTTTAATCACAGATTAAAAAAATAAACCTCCCCCTGCTTAGTCAGTAGGGTCAAGCAAGACTCCTCATGGATTCTGGGTTCTTGACAGGAAGCCCCTCTGGCAAAGCAGATTTTTTTAAAAAAGAAGAAGAAGAGATTGGATTTATATCCCGCCCTTCACTTGGAGTCTCAGAGCGGCTTACAAACTCCTTTCCCTTCCCCTCCCCACAACAGACACCCTGTGAGGTGGGTGGGGCTGAGAGAACTCTGACACCAACTGCTCTTTCAGGAACAGCTGTGCCAGAGCTTGTGACTGACCCAAGGCCACATCAGCAGGTGCAAGTGGAGGAGTGGGGAATCAAACCTGGTTCTCCCAGATTAGAGTCCGCACACTTAACCACTACAGAGCAAGTTATTCAGAGCAAGCCCACTATAACTTCCAGATGCAGAATGGGTTGAATCCTGCAAATCTTCCTCCAACACAAAAAAGTCTTCCACTTTTCTAAGAGATTCCTCTGTTGTTGAGATTCAACCCAGTTAATATATTCTTTATCAAAAATATCCTATGACAGAAAATGAGATTAGATTTATACCCCACCCTTCACTCAGAGTGGCTTACAAACTCCTTTTCCTTCCCTTCCCCACAACAGACACCCTGTGAGGTAGGTGGGGCTGAGAGAGCTCTGAGAGAACTGTCCTTGAAAGAACAGCTCTGACAGAACTATGGCTTGCCCAAGGTCATCCAGCAGCTACAAGTGGAGGAGTGGGGAATCAAACCCTGTTCTCTCAGATTAGAGTCCACACACATAACCACTACACCAAACTGACGAGAGAGAGAAACAACTTTGACCTCCACACATGGAAAAATGGGAGTGAGGCAGTAGAAACCTGAGGTGGTAAGAATTACTACTTCAGACTACACAGATGAATTATGAAGATTTTTCTTTTTAAAAAACAGGCAATGTTAATAAAGCCATAGAAGTACAGGATGTCACATTGTCTTGAAGGTAAATGTAAGCAAGATTAACTACAGAGACTATTGACAATAGCAATAACTGGTGATAACGAAGGCCTAGTCTACATTGTGACAGAATGAGGAGGCAGGGCATGGAGCTGGTAGAATGGGCTGGACCACTTCATGAAGCAAATGAAGGTTTGTTTGTTTTTGTATGCTCCCTCACATGAATACCTCCCTTAAGGTAAAGAATTAGCACTTCAGGAAAAAATGTACTAGCCCAGTCCACTCATTGCTATGCTTGTTTTCTATCTTCAGGGGGATGTCCATGCAGAGGACAGGGGTTTCATGCCCCACCTGCAGTCTAATTTGGTGCAGTCCACTCTTATCACACCTCTACACCTCCCCATTTCCACATCTGCTGCATGTGTGAACTAAACCACATCCTCCCTGGTATTGCTAAACTGATCGACACCTGCAGTAGCTGAGAAATACATGGTCTTCTGTTCAAGTTTTGATAAGGAGAATCAAAGAAACCAGGCAGTAAAGGAGTTGTTCAAATTCTACCATCCAAGGGTTTCTCCAGGGAAGGGGAGAGTACCAGAGGTCTCTTTAGAAAAAGGCTCTTAAAAATAAGATCAGATCCTTTTACCCAAACGATGGCTTTATTCAGGGCTTTTTTTGTACAAAAAGCACAGCAGGAACTCATTAGCATAATCGGCCACACCCCTGACAGCACCACTCATTAGCATATTAGGCCACACCCACATGTTACCAGAAGTGTGGGCATCCAGCCACACCAACCTTTTGCTTCTTATTCTGTTTACCTTGTTTGTTGTCAAAACCCAGAGCTTTTTTTGTAGCAGGAATTCCTTTGCATGTTAGGCCACACACCCCTAATGTAGCCAATCCTAATGAGTTTCTGCTGTTGGGTGTGGCCTATTATGCTAATGAGTTCCTGCTGGGCGTGGCCAACTCAGGAGCCAGCCGGAACTCCGTTCCTGTGCGTTCCTGCCCAAAAATAGCCCTGGTTTTATTGAATCAGGCTAGGCTTCTGATTTCCCCCCCCTTACAAGAATAAACCCTTCTAATAGCAATTTCAATCTTCCCTACTTTTAGTCTCCATTCTTTGGTGCTCTGTGTTCACTTTCATCTCTTCACATGCTCCCTTCAGATTTATCTGGTTTTCAAGCCTGATCCACGCTCAGAAGCAACAGAGTTTCAGAGATCAGACCAGAGAGTTAGCTCTTAGATTGGGCAGAAGCTTCCTCAGTATAGGGCCCCCACCTCCTCTGTCAGCAACAGTTCCTGGATAATCCCTTGTTTATTCCTATTAAAATGTAGAGCTCAGAAATTTACCTAATGCTGTTAAACAAAAAGACATACATTTATTCTTGTGGGAAAAAAGCTAATAAGAGTATAATGTTGGGGGTTTCTGTTTTTAAAGCAGAACAATTGCTTTGAATATACAAAATACCCCTTTTTAACTGGAAAATTCTGAAAAGGAAACATGATTGATCAGATTCGAGAAAGATTTTGCAATGTGATTTTTTTTGTTCTCTGTGGTTACTTTGTACTGTTACACTTAATGAAACAGTAACTTAGATGTATCACAATATTTGCCAGCAACATTTGAAATATACATAGGCATGTGCATTTGCTGTTTTTAAAACACTGAGGGCCAGAAAGAAATACATTAGTCCTACTATAAGGTGCTTGTCCCTACTGATATAAATGAAAACTATGCTACTGAAATCAATAGGGCTATCTATATATCAGTTAATGACCTGCAGCATAAGCAGCAATTGAATTTTGGTGTGACAAATCAGTCCCATCTTTAAATAAGAATGCGGAACCCAATGAAACACATTAGTGCTGTTCATTTATGACAGACAGAGTGGAGCTCACTAAGTTCCAATGTAGCCAAATGGAAGAAAAGTTAGGCATGGGCCTTGGTCCAAAAATCACTTTTGACTTATTTTGTAGCACTGGCAAGTAATCCCCCACACCTCTCAAACATTCCCACCTGACAGGGAGAAAGCTATTAGGCATTTGTAATCCTATTTATGTCTTCCTTTTTATTTATTTTAAATTAATTATTCATTTATAGCCTGTCTTTCATCCTATACAAAGAAGCTCAAAATGGCTACAAACATCATGAACCTAAAAACATCATGAACCACAGGCAAAAAATCAACAAAATAAAACAGTCTAGATTCTGACACACACACAGGAGTTTCTGGTAGAATCATCAGCCTTCTTTAAAGAGTGCTTTGAAGTGTTTCCTCAAAAACAGCCATGACTGGTATTCTCCTTACCTCCTCTGAAAGGCTATTCTACAAGGAGGCTGCCACCACACAGAAGTCCATGGTTTAGCAGCAGCTGACTGAACTATCTTGGTTGCAATAACAACCAATAGAAACTGGAGTTAGGATACAGATTCATACCAGGAAAGAGGGTCCTAATTGCGTGTCAGGAAATGAAGAGCTTTAAAGATAAGAACCAGCTAGGGATGCCAGCCTCTGGGTAGTCTCTGAGGATCCCCCAGAATTACAACTGATCTCCAGGCAACAGAGATCAGTTCTCCTGGAGAAAATGGATGCTCTGGAGGGTGGACTCTGTGGCATTGTACCCCACTGAGGTCCCTGTCCTCCCCAGGCTCCACCCCCAAATCTACAGGAGTTTCCCAGCCCAGAACTACCCACCCCCTGGCAACCTGGCAACCCTAGGGCCACCTCTGTCAAACTGAGCACAGAAATATACACATAACTGATGAAGTTGCTTGTAATAGGCGTGATATGATTAGACTGATGGACTTCAGCCAATAGAAAGCTGCTCTATTTCTACCAACTGAAGTTTCTGTGTTGTCTTTAATGGCAGCTGCATGAAAAGCATGTTGCCTTAGTCCAACTTTGAAGAAGTTACAGATGTGTAGCAAGACAAGCTGAGCCCAATGTGGGGAAGACAACATCTGTACTCAATGCAGTTGGAAAACAGCATTCTTTACCACCTTATTAACCTGGATGGAAATCTGTCAGAGTTCTGAGACTCTTCAGAGCAAGCACCCATACAGGAAGGCACAGTCTGTTCCAGAACATCAGTCTTACCAGCCAGCATCACCATTGTTTTTTCTGAATCATGTTTTGCTTGTTTTCCCTCAGCCGCTTGATCACGGCACCCAAGCACTGCTCAAAAACAAAGATGGCTGCTTCTGGTGGTATAGACAACGAAACCTAGAGCTTGGTGACAGGGGCATCTTCATGACACTCTAGAAACCCCCCCCCCCATATATTTCCCACTGAAATAAACAGATGTGACTGTGAGAATGATTCCTTAGTACAGCTAGATTTACATCCCAATATTAAATAAAATCCAGCTGAGGTTTTTTAAAAATGACAAAATAACGGTGACTCTTTTGCAACCCCCTAATGACTGCTTCTACCCAGTCTAAAGAAATTCACCAAACTGACTGGGAAGGCTTAGCCAAGACTGGGAAGGAACCTTAGCAGATTACTTACTCCTCATCCTAGATTGGTGACCTTATTCACATGCACCTGCAAGCTCTTTCCAATGATATAACCTTCCCAACCATGCTGGGAGTGTGTGAATAAAGCAGTCAGGTGGCTGTGGGCCGATCACATGGATTTTTTTTATCCAGCCAGGATGGAGGGCAATGGTCAGCTATAAAAGGCCCACATGATTGTGTCTTCCTATAGAGTTGCTTCATATTTATATTCTTGGATCAGCACAGGATCACATCAGTGGGAAGTGGCTCCCACACAGCATGGTAAATTCTTACTTTCACAGACTATAAAATTCCTTGTCAAAAGTTATTCTAGTTCTGCTGGGGATGATGTCTTTTAGCTTCATACCCCAAGGTAGGGCCTGTCTAGTAAGATTTAATGTGAACAGAAATAAAGGTAAATGAGAAGGAAGATAGGATGTAACAGCCTTTTCTCTTTGTATGGCAAGGGTTTTTTGGGGGGAGTTGGTATTTTTGCATGTTTGAATGTGTGTGTGTGGCTGTGCCTGGAAGTCATGGTGACCTCTGATGACTCCTACTGGGGCATGGAGGACATTCAGAGAAGTGGCTTGATAGCCTGCCTCCTGGCCCTGGTATTCTTTGGAGGTCTCCCATCCAAGTACTTGCCAGGGTCGGCTATCTAGGTCAGGGCTGCAAAGGCAAGTTTTAAGTATATCACTTAGAACTTCTCTCAAAGGACAGAAAGAACAGAATAAATAAAATGTACACTAAATCCTACTGAGAGATTACATGATCTGTTTTAACAGTAAATGAATTAACACTGTCACAGTCACCAAATATCCTCCCCCACAACTCCTCCACTGGTCCCCAAATCTGTCCTACTAGCTGTGGTCAGCAGTTAGCATGATCTAGTGATTGTGGCAATATCTGTAATGTTTCCGACCCCGCAAATGAAGACTAAAACAGTTGTTGCCAATCTGTAGATTCTGCCCCAGAAACAGTTAAACAGTCTTTCTATCCTGTTATACAAAAAATAGTTGTCCTTCCCCCCCCCCCCCCGGTAAGAGAAGCATCACGGGTCCCTTTGACCATCAAAAAAAGCTACGTCAGGGATTGTGTCATCTCCATGGAAAAAGCCATGTGGGACAGGGGCTGTACTAAGAAGGAGGATTGGCTGAGACTGGGGGAAGGCTGGCTGGATCCAACCCAAATTCAGAGCTTACTTCCTCAGATGCTTGAAATATACAATGAAAGTGTCTAAATCACTAGGTATTGGAAAAGACAATATAGGCCCCGGTCATATGGGCCAGTTAACGAGGGGGGAGGCATGGCTATTTGCCCTGGAGCAAAATAAAGCACGGTAGCCCAATCACATGGTCCCCCGAGTCTCCGTGCTTTGACTGTTAGCTGGCGATCACACAGTGATGCCGCAGTGTGGCAAAGAAGCGGCGTGGCACGATCACACAAGCATTTCGCGTTTGTGCACATGCGCAGTTCCGCAGAGCAGCACTGCTTTCGGTTTTGTGTTTGTGCGCATGCGCTTATGAAAAACATCCGGTTTGCAACAGGACGTGGACGGGCGCCAGATGCCACGGGACACTAGCGCTCCCGGCATCAGATGCCCGCCTGTGCAGCGCGTTTTTCGGATACTAGTGCACTTTCCTTGGTACTTTATAACTCCGCATCTTCGGCGGGATGCCACGGGTTGGACACGGATGCACTACGCTTCCCAGATGTTGTGGTGTGATCGTGCCCCGAAAATCCACCTGACATTCGTGCCTTTCACATGGCAAATTCTCCATGTGACCAGGGCCAATGTTAGGTAAATGTGAAGGCAGCAGGGAAAAACCCAACATGATATGGATTGATTCAGTTAAGGGAGCCACGACCCTCAGTCTGCAAGACTTGAGCAAGGCTATTATCAATAGGATGTTTGGGAGGTCATTAATTCATAGGGTCGCCATAAGTTGGATGTGACTTGGTGACACTTAACACACATACATACTACCAGCTTTTTAAAGCAAGATATACTTGACCACAGAAGCAACAATGTGCAAATAAAAATAGTTTTTCTCATGATCTTTCCACAAAACTTAACTTCTGCCCTTCCTAGCAGGGAAACCATCTTGCAGGGTGTCACCTTTTAACTGTCATAGACCCTGAAAGAGTTTCTGGAAAACTACATGCAAAGGTCTCACTCACCTTTTGTGCCTTATTGTAATGTGCTTCTATGGATGTTCTCCATCTTTTCAGAAAAGTTAGTAGTAATGACTGAGAGAGAAGAGCCAGTGGGGTGAAACAGAGTATCAGAAAAAGATCTGGGAGATGCAAGTCTGAATCCCCGCTCCACCATGGAAGCTTGCTGGGTGACCTTGGGCCAGCCACAAACATTCAGTCTAACCTACTCACAGGGTTGTTATGAGGATAAAATGGAGGAGCTGGGTGCCATTGGGGAGATGGTTGGGGTATAAATGAAGAAAATAAATATAGGAGAGAATAGGAACTGTTTGGTGCAACAAACAATGTGGGGTTGGATGTAGCCCCTCTCTGGTGGAAGATGCAAATTCTCTCCAAATTGCTGTCTCCCCAGCAGTCCCTTTTCACCCCCAGAAATATTGTTTCTGGAGGCATAGGACTCATGTGGACTCTTTGGAGTGAGTTGCAGTGAGGGGGAAGGGAGTGAAGCAGTCCACCCTGCCCTCTGCATCCAGTAAGCACAGCTGGGAAATTTCAAAGAGGGTAATTTCATTATCTTCCCCCTCTTCAGCGCAGTTTCCACACACACACACACCCTGCATGGCTGTTTGACCATGCAGGTCCTATGACTCCAAAATATTTCCAGTAGTCAAAAGCAATGCTCCCTGTAAGCTCCGGAGTCCTGTGAGCAAAAATTCCACTTTGTGAGTGTTGTGTATGCTGGCCGCCACCAGGGGCCAGCGGCGACCCAGGGCTCGACCCTGGGTGGACAATGGAAACCAGCCTTTTGGTCTCTCCAATAGGAGCCAAGGGAAACGGGGAGGGAAATTCGAACCTCCCAATGGGATCCAGGGGTGTCCCCTGGATATGTATATAGTTGGCCTGCGGGCCGTTGTTCTTTGTCTTAGTTGTGTAAGAGCCAAGCGTGCACCATGTTATGTGAGCTGAGGAGGCCTAGCCACGCGGTCAACCCACTACACAATAGAATGGTTTCTAGCCTCTTTGTAGGCTATCTACTCTTTCTTCTGCCTTCTCCCTGATGGTGAATCCTCACCCAGCTCTTGAAAGGCCTTGGCTGATAACTTACTTCTTCCTGAAGATCTGCTGCCTCTCCCTCTCTTTCTCTCTGAACTGCTACTTACTCATCTCAGGAAGGTTCCATCCAATCCACTGCTGACATTTAGTCAAGCCTTGATCTGATTGGCTCTGGAATCCAGACTTTAGGAGCTGCCTCAAAGAATCTCTCCTAATTGAAAACCGATTCTGATCTTGAACACTCTTCTTTAGGGACCCTTTAACCTCACCTTAGTGATAGTCACTTGCTTCACCAAAATATGTTGTAATGATATAAACCCTCCTGTTCTCCTCCTTCATAACTGTATACGGTACATAAACAAATGAACAATAACATATATTCTAAAAGTATTACAAACTATATTTATTTTTCTTTGTGGATAACCCACTTCTCCACAGAGGCAAGCCTGAAAGGAGAGGGCATTCCAAAGTGAAGTGCCACCAGAGAAAATGCCCGGACTCTAGTCACCACCTGCATGCACCTCTGAAGGTGGGGGCACAGCGAATAGGGTTTGAGAGGCTGATCTTATCTGGTGGCTAGACAGTATGGGAGAAGATGGTGCTTCAGGTACCCTGGCCCCAAGCATTTAGGGCCTTAAAGGTGAGAACCAGCACTCTGAATTGTGCCTGAAAACAGATGGGAAGCCAGTGCAGATCTTTCAGCACAGGATTGACATGATCCCTGTAACCAACTCCTGATAAATATCTTGGCCACCGAAGTTTGGACCAATTGAAGTTTCTGAACTGTTTTCAATCTGAAGTTTAGGGTCCTCAGCAGACTGACCCCCGCCCCCCCAGGTATGATAAATGGCCATGACATTCAAGACTGACACCTCTAGGCATATTTCCCCTGTAGTTTAGAACAGAGATGTCATTCCAGAGGTGGGATGACTTCACTGGAATGACTTGGTGCTAAATACTGATATATCTTTAATAAACATTTTATTAATTTTTTTCAAAGGTATAATACAGTACAGAACAATAAAACACATGAACACATAAAAACAGGTAAATTCAGTGCTTGCAGTGCGGTGTTTTTCCAAATTTTGTTAAGCCATAAACTATTTTGTGCAACATTACCATGTCAACCCCATGATCCTTGTATTAACTATAAAATTCAACCACATGTTAATATTTTATATTTAGGGTCTTTGATATTTTCCCATTCAAACTTATCTATATTCATCTTCTCCGGTATTGGGTACCACTTATCGAGAGGGTTTAGTAAGTGTCTTTCCACATCCTCGTTGTTTAGCCAGAGGGAGACCTTTTCTTGTAGAAAAAAGTCCCATACTATGTGCAGCCACTGTTGCATTGTGGGGAGGGTGGTAGTTTTCCATTTACTTGCAAGGGATGCTTTGGCAGCTATTAACAATATATTAATGAGTTCTTTACTTCTTTCAGGTGGACTGTCCGTGGGCCAAAGATGGAGGAGAATCAGCAAAGGATCACAAGGTAAGTTGTAACTCGTTAGTGCATGAATGGAGAGAATAATTTGGTTCCAATATTGAGCTACTTTGGGGCATTCCCACCATGTGTGAAAGTATGTAGCTTTTTGACCGCATTGTTTCCAACACAGCAAAGATGTGTTTGGATATATGTGTGAAAATTTTGCAAGGGTGAGGTACCACCTATGTAGCACCTTGAGTGCTGTTTC
>NW_015164665.1:2450393-2458671 GCF_001447785.1 Gekko japonicus | reverse complement strand
GCACACCCCAGATCATATCTCCCAGGGTCTTGCGGTGGTCCATCTTCTTGGCGGCGTACAAGCTGGAACACCGCCCCGGGAAGGCCATGGGCCACGCGGACACGCTCAGCCGCCTGCCCCTTCCGGAAGGGGTGGAGGACCCGGCCCCTGTGCACCTCGTTCTCCAGATGGAGGGTCTGCCTGAGGCACCCCTGCAAGCAGCGGACATTGCTTGCCGCTCGGCCCGGGACCCCATCATATCCCGGGTGCTGGGCTGGGTGGTGAGGGGGTGGCCAGGGAAGACTGAGGGCCCCGAGTTCACGCCCTTCACGGCTCACCGAGACGAGCTGTCGGCACACAAAGGGTGTTTGCTGTGGGGCGACAGAGTTGTGGTCCCTGGCGCTCTTCTACAAAAGGTCCTCAAGGCTCTGCATGAAGCGCACCCGGGCATCGTCAGGATGAAAGCCCTCACGAGGAGCTACGTGTGGTGGCCAGGCATTGACAGGGAAGTCGAGTCATGGGTGAAGCGCTGCCAGACCTGCCAGGCCGTCCGACCCAGCCCACCGGGAGCGCCAGCCCAGTCGTGGGAATCCACGCGTACCCCGTGGTCGCGGCTCCACATAGACTTTGCCGGACCTTTCCAGGGCCTGCTGTTCTTGGTGACAGTGGACTCCTACTCGAAGTGGCTGGAGATTAGCCCTGTCTCGTCCACATCCACCAAGGCGACCATACGGGCCCTCCGGAAGATCTTCGCCACACACGGACTCCCAGACACCATCATCTCGGACAACGGGACGGCGTTCACGTCAGAGGAGTTCCAGCAATTCCTTAGCGGCAACCTGATCAAACACATCAGGTCGGCGCCATTCCACCCCACAACGAACGGTCAGGCGGAGAAGATGGTCCGGACAGCTAAGGAAGCGCTAAGCCGCCTAACGGAGGGGGATTGGGAGCGCCGCATCGCCTGTTTCCTCCTGGCGCAAAGGACAACACCCAACCCAGTAAGCGGGCGCTGCCCAGCCGAACTTCTCATGGGCAGGAGACCAACCACCCTGTTGGCCCGGTTGCACCCCGACAAGGCCCCAGAGCCACGGAACGACCCAGAACCGAGAAAAGCACCCCGCGGCTTCTTCCCAGAGGACCCTGTCTTCGCAAGGAACTTCGGAAGAGGGCCGGAATGGGTTGCGGGCCGCATCATCCGCCCCACCGGCACGGTGATGTATGAGGTGTCCACAGAGGACGGGCAAGTCCTGCGGCAGCACATCGACCAGCTTCGGCGGCGACCGCTTCCGGAACAGACGGACACCGAGGAGCGGGAGCACGGAGTTGCCCCAGAAGGGGGGGCCCCCAACGCACCGGCGCAGGAGCCGCCCAGAGACGAGGATCCCGACAACACCCCTAACCCCCCGGAGGACACTGAGGAGGCCCCAACAGCCAGTGCGCCAGAAACCGAGGGGCCGGCACCACTGGAGGGCCCCAGCACAGGGAGCAGGGACCCCGAGGTCCCTATTCCGAACCCCAGACGTTCCACCAGAGAGCGACGGCCCCTGACATACCTAAAAGACTATGTGACATGGGGGGGGCGAACCATGGGGGGAGGGATGTTGTGTATGCTGGCCGCCACCAGGGGCCAGCAGCGACTCAGGGCTCGACCCTGGGTGGACAATGGAAACCAGCCTTTTGGTCTCTCCAATAGGAGCCAAGGGAAACGGGGAGGGAAATTCGAACCTCCCAATGGGATCCAGGGGTGTCCCCTGGATATGTATATAGTTGGCCTGCGGGCCGTTGTTCTTTGTCTTAGTTGTGTAAGAGCCAAGCGTGCACCATGTTATGTGAGCTGAGGAGGCCTAGCCACGCGGTCAACCCACTACACAATAGTGAGCTAATGGCATTAAAGTTGTGAGTGAGCAATTTGGTTACTGCATAAATCAGTTTGCTCTGGAGCCATCCTTCCTGAGCTAAGAGAAAAATGTGTGAGCTGGAGGCTAAAAAACTGTGAGCTAGCTCACGCTAACTCAGTTTAGAGAGAACAATAAAAGGCAGTTTTGGAGGAGGGGAGATGCAAGAACTACCGTGTTTCCCCGAAAATAAGACACTGTCTTATATTTATTTTTTCTCAAGAAGACACACTAGGGCTTATACCACAAATGCATAGAAATCCTGCTAGGGCTTATTTTTTGGGTAGGTCTTATTTTCGGGAAAACAGGGTATCTGCCTCCACCAGCAGCTTCTGTGGTTGGCTGAATCCAGTTGTCAGGGTTTTGTATTGATTCAAGGAATGCTACCTGGTACCTGTATGTGCTTCCCATCTCTTTTTTGTTGTTTGTTTGAAGTAAATCTTTAGCCTTTGACAAATCCAGAGATTCAAAGCAAATTATGCAGGTGGCATTTTAAGTGAGAACCCTTCCATTGGTCTAGCCCAGAGGTGTCAAACTCATGAGGGCCGGATCTGACATAAATGTCACTTTGTTGGGCCAGTCCATGTGTGCTATAAAATATAACATGAGGTACCAGAGATATAAATTTTAGAAAGATTATTTCAGATGTCGAATGGCAATAGAAGGCATGATTGGATTAGGTGTGATATGCAGAGGGGAAGTAGGCGTGGAGATATCAGCACTGGTAATGAGACAGGAAACCTAGGTCTCAATTCCATCTAGGAGAATTCAGTCCAGGAAGGTGCAGAGAATAAATGGACATAAGTCTGACATTAGAAACCACAACATTTGGTTGCTGACTTATGAGTAGCCATGCTCTTACAAAGGAATTTCAAAGGGAGATTTGCAATTGATAATGAAGCTCAAGGCAATGCATCCTCCTGGACTGAATTAAGAGCTAGTTTTCCTGTCTCGTTACCAATGTGTGCTATTATCATTTGGCATCTGAAATCACTCCACTCTCCAAGCTATAAGGACCAGTCCATGTGTTCTAATTCCTAATCAGGGTCTTTTTGAAAGAAAATAAATCCAGATATGAACAGAGAAATCCAATCATTTAAAAAACACAGCTTTTCAGAATAAGCCAAAATAATTTACTCAATGTATATTGTGCTTGTCAGAAGAAACCTCCCTCCCTCCCTCTTACAAAGAAATGCCATTAGTTATAGATGGCTAATTCCAGAATGCGTCACTTTCAAACTCCACGACAAAAAAGAAAAGATTGACTCTGTTCTTAAAGCACGTGACTTTTTGCGAACACAGCTAGGGGAACCAGCGGAGGACAAAAAGGAAGAAAAAGAGAGCAAATCAGATGGTTAGTTGGGCTCGGGGTCTTCGGACGAGAACTCCCCCTCTGAAAAGGGGGAGGCTGCCCCCAAATGTTCATATAAACTGAGGATTATAAAAGATAAGAATAAATAAGGGCTGAAGGACTCTGATTTGTGCCTGAAAAACAGTTGAAATTAACTTTGGGATGCTCTGGGGATTTCTTTAAACAGTTAAAGGGATGGTTAAACGATTATTAACCTAGCATAACCAACTATGTTCATTGTATTATTAGCTTTTTGAAAATAGCATGGGGATAAGCTGATGTATGATCTCCTACTCTTGGGTTTTTAGTAGTGGGTCTTTTTTTTTTTCCCCTAGATGTAGTTCCCCTCCCCATAGTTTCTGTTATAGTTTGTAGTCTGCAAAAAATCAATAAAAACCTCCCCTCAGGGGGATGGGGAAAAAAAGAATATTATATTCACCCAGGGTGGCCTTGAGCAAACCAATATAATAGGAAAGTTGAGCAAGAGACCAAATGAATGAATGCTGCAGGGCACTTATTTGTTGTGAAGGTAATAAGAACTGCAAAATTTTGAACAGTGAAATATGTAATCATGATAGTTAAAGAAACAGGTAATGTTGTAAACTGAACAACAAGTCCTTGCAGTGAGCAGTAATAATCAAAACAGACCTTGAGGTTTGTTATCCTCGATTCAAATTACACTCTGTTAAATCTGCAGAGAATTAGTAAGACAAAACCCTTGAAAACATTAGAGCAGCTAACTCACTAGGTATTGTGTATTTATGTTTATAGGTATTGTTTTTATATTTATTCCAGTAGTTCACCAAGCACATATTGGAACCTCTTACTGGCCATTACTTATTAGTAACTGAACATATTTTAATTCATTTGGTAATAGAAGAAGCCAGTTCTAAAAACATCGCATTGCTTTGTCATCATATAGACATCTTCTTAAGCATGGCAGATACTCTGCTACAGCATGATTTTTTGAGTCTTCTGTGTTAAATAACAGCATCCCAAGCTTTTGAAGCTTCATTTATTGCCTGTTTGAGCGTGGTCTGTAACCAAACAAGCATTGGAAACTGACACACAAGTTTGAAATTGTCTGAAACAATGATGCTCGATGCCCTAAAGTCATGATCTCACCATATTTCCAGAGACATTCTGCAAAACCATCACATGTACCTGATATTTAGATATGCAGTATGCACAGCCAAAAGGCTATCAAAAATTGACGGGTAACAATGGATCAGGTTTCTGCCTTGATTGCTTAACCATACCATGTTCCCTGGAAAATTATACAAACTTTGCATTGTATTCTCTTCCCAGGCTCACCTTAATGACAACTTCAGAAGGACAGCTGTGTTATTCTGTAGTGAATGGTCCTGTGGCAGTTTTAAGGGTACAGCATGCCTTCTTGGGTGCATAGAACAGCTTAGAAACATGGCACATTTCTGATCATTGGTGGAACATTCTCCTCCATTGCAAAGGAAAACTTAACAAGATTCTGAGTCACTGTGTGCCCCTGAAAAAGGAGCCTCCACAAACTTGTATTACGGGAGCCAGCCTGAGCTGGTCTGTCCAGAAGTCCTATTTTATTCAATGGGGCTTACTCCTAGGAAAGTGTTCTTAGGCACCCTACATTTGTTAAACACCTGCATCCTTGACAGCCATAACACCAGTCAGGGAGAAGCCAGCTTTTAGCTGGAAGTGCTGGTGAAGTTTTGCTGCAGTTGATCACCTACTGAACTTTTAATTGCAAAGCAGCTTCCCCATTTAGGTAGCAATGGACTGCAATAAAAAATACTATGACACATTTTCTAGAGAAGGGTTTTAGGTTGTCATCACATATTTTGCACGAGTTTCTACACCAGATCTGATACCTGAATTTTGCAGTCTGGAGTTCATTTATGTAGAAATGTCCTGCTCTATCCAGTGGAGGCCTATTCCACATCAGTGCACATAGGACTTGCAACACTAGTCCCATTTTCACTGTCCTCAACATTAAAAAGAATAGATTCAGGTGGGTAACCATGTTGGGCTGAAGCAACAGAACAAAATTTGTGTTCAGTGGCACATTTGAGACCAACAGTTTAATTCTGGATATAAGCTTTTGTGTGAATACACACAAAGTCTTATACCCAGAATTAAAGATTGTTGGTCTTAAAAGTGTCACTGGACTCAAACTTTGTTCTATTAAAAAGTATAATGTCTCTGTTTTGGTGTACTCTCCTTCAACTATCTTGCACTTACAGGCGCATCAGCACACTCTCGGGCCTGTTTGTGCATCAGCATTTTTATATCTGCAGTTCAAAGTGGGCAGCCAAGACAGAAACAGGAATTTTTTAACTGGAATTTTATGGGCATTTTGTGAGCAGTCCTCAAGAGTTTTGTTGAGAGTCAATATATAAACACTTCACATTAAACTAATGTATAAGTACAACTGGTGCTTATCTGACCAACAAATTTGGCAAGAAATCATCCAAGCCTTTTAAATCCCATAATTAATCCTTTAGTATTTTTTTTTGAAAACAGTTTATAACACACAAGACAAAAACAAATAACCACACACCATATTTGGAGAAGACTGGTCCTTCCATTGTAAAAGTCGAGAAGACTTATTTTCTGTTTTTCAAAGGCATAGCTGTGTGAGTCCATTGAAATAAAAATAACAGTGTTGTGATTTCTCAAAGACTACCACAAGTTTATAAAATAAAATAAAATAAAAACAATCCTACTAGATCACTACAAAATACCCAGAAATGAATACAAATGGTAACAACACCCCCTAAATCCTTGGTAATGTTAGCCACAATATGGAACATTCAGGAATTCATTCCTCAGTTCTTCACATCGAATAAACACGATGTGTTGCCAAAACTTTCATACTGAAACATGGAACTCAATATAAACTATCATCTATCATATCAAAGTCTTTTCCATGCCCGTTCTTGGACAAACTGTCCAGAAGAAAATCTCATGGGACTGAAAATCTTAAACTGTTACTTATAGTCATAAACATACCAGACCTTGGGGGAAGATGCTTCTCAGCTACAATTTTCACAGCTAAAAGTTAAAAGATCACTCTGCTCACTTGGAAACAGAATTACTATTCAGCTGAAATGGAATAATTGTGCTCAGACATAATTAAAGTCCAATTGGTGACACAGGAGCTGATCCTCCTTCATGAGAGCATTTCAGCATCAGGTCTTTCCATTGATTTTTTAAAAAACCATACAAAAGCATCTAAAAGAGCTTGTAGACTCTGTACAACCATATTTTCATAGATATAAATAACTAATTCAGTAGTGTATGTTATTGAGCTTTAAAGGAGTTTTTGTAACGTTTCATTTGTTAAAGTTTGTTGGAAGTGTTGAAACACTGCCATTAAAGAGAGCTACATACACTGTCCATGATGAATATGAATATGTAGCAATCCCTGATGACGTGTATTTCTACCCTGCCTGTCCTCTGCTTTGCACTATGACCATAGAATTACCATATTACTTTGATACCACTATTAGACTCTTACTCTAATTAGCAGTCAGTTACTTGGTAGTCAGAAAACCTTTTCTCACAAACTACGATGCATAATGAGTATACCTGAAATGACTCAGGCCTTCTACATAGGCTATAGGCTACAACAAAGACCCATCTCTCCAATTCAACTCCTAATTACATATTAAACTCTTAAAATACTTTCCGTGCTGACTTTCCACCCAAATAGGGCCCACAAGGCCCTATAAAATCTTTGGGGCCTGACAGGCCAGAGGCCAACGGGTGCAGCAGCAGTCTACCTGCACCACACTCTGAAACCTACCTTTGAGGTACCACTGGAACTGTTGGGGAACAGAGCCTCCCAATCCCAGCCCCCAAAGGCGGTCTAAGGTTACCATGATTGAAAGCTGCCAAGAGGTCCAGGAGAATTACTCACGTCAAATTTCCCTAGTCCATCTCCTGGCACACATCATCCATTAGGGTGACCGAGGCCATTTCACTCCCATAATTAGGCCTGTACCTAGATTGGAATGGATCCAATGATCCGCTTCACTCAGGAATCCCTGAAGTTGCTCAGCCACCACTTGTTCAATCAACTTGCTCAAGAATAGAACATTGGAGACTGATAGCTAGTTATTTAACTCCCTGAGTCCAGAATAGATTTCTTTAGAACTGGACACACCACTGCCCACATCAAGGCAGGAGCAACCACACCCTTTCTCAGGGAAGAACATAAGAGACACCAATGTTCGATCAGGCCAAAGGCCCATCCAGTCCAACACTGTGTGTCACACAGTGGCCAGAAATACCAGTGCCATCAGGAGGTCCACCAGTGGGGCCAGGACATTAGAAGCCCTCCCACTGTTGACCCCCCCAGCACCAAGAAGACAGAGCATCACTTGCCCAAGAGCCCCTATCTATACCTTGTGGCTAATAGCCACTGATGGACCTCTACTCCATATGCATATCTAATTCCCTTTTGAAGCCATGCATGCTTGTAGCCATCACCACTGCCTGTGGCAGTGAATTCCATGTGTTAATCACTCTTTGGGTGAAGAAGTACTTCCTTTTATCCGTTCTAATCCGACCACTCAACAGTTTCATTGAGTGCCCACGAGTTCTTGTATTGTGAGAAAGGGAGAAAAGTACCTCTTTCGCTACCTGCTCTATCCCATGCATAATCTTATAAACCTCAATCATGTCACCCCTCAGTCGTCATTTCTCCAAGCTAAAGAGCCCTAAGCGCTTTAACCTTTCCTCATAGGAAAAGTGTTCCAACCCTTTTATCATTCGAGTTGCCCTTTTCTGCACTTTTTCCAAAGCTATAATATCCTTTTTAAGGTGTGGTGACCAGAACTGTACACAGTATTCCAAATGAGGTCGCACCATTGATTTATATAGGGGCATTATGATATTGGCTGATCTGTTTTCAATACCCTTCCTAATAATCCCCAGCATAGCATTGGCCTTCTTTATTGCAGTCACACACTGTCTCGACATTTTCAGTGAGTTATCTACTACAACTCCAAGATCTCTCTCTTGATCAGTCTTGGCCAGTTCAGACCCCATCAAT
>NW_015164665.1:2409498-2450097 GCF_001447785.1 Gekko japonicus | reverse complement strand
CCTTACAGAAACCATGCTGAGTCTGCCTCAATAGGTTTTGTTCATCTATGTGCCTACTAATTCTTTCCTTAATAACGGTTTCCACCAATTTACCCGGTATCGACGTCAGACTGACTGGCTTGTAATTTCCCGGATCTCCTCTGGAGCCCTTTTTAAAGATGGGAGTGACATTAGCTACCTTCCAGTCCTCAGGAATGGAGGCAGATTTTAATGAAAGATTACATATTTTTGTCAGGAGATCCACAAGTTCACATTTCAGTTCTTTAAGAACTCTTGGATGTATGCCATCTGGGCCTGGTGATTTATCAGTTTTTAAGTTGTCTCGTTACCTCAATCTGACTCAGGTCTTTCAGCACCCCTCCTGAAATCAGTGGTTCTGGAGTGGGCAAGCACTTCTCATCTTCCACGGGGAAGACAGAGGCAAAAAATGCATTTAGCTTCTCAGCCATTTCCCTATCATCCTTCAGTACTCCTTTTACCCCTTGGTCATCCAAGGGCCCCACTGCCTCCCTGGCTGGTTTCCTGCTACTAATGTATTTGAAAAAGTTTTATTGTTGGTTTTTACGTTTTTGGCAATATGCTCCTCATATTCCCTTTTTGCCTGCCTGACCACAGACTTGCATTTTATTTGCCATAGCCTGTGTTCCGTTTTATCAGCCTGTTTACTGTTTCCCAGATGAAGCCCACTACCCCCTCCCCCAACAGATTTAAGCAGCCAGGAGGGGCAAGGGTCATACATGTAGGTGGTAGGTCTCAAACTTCCAAGAATCCTGTTCACATCCTCAGACTGGAAAAGCTGAAAGGTATCCCACAGAACTGGACAAATTGGCATCCTGTAACAATTTGATCCTGTTGCTGTTAATGTAGAGTCCAAGTCAGGATGAATGTGAGATTTTATCCACAAAGTGCTTAGCAAAATTATCACAACAGGCTGCAGAGCAGTCCTTCTGTAGGGTGGAACCCAATAGGCCCCTGACCACCCAGAAGAATTCTGCAGGTAGATACAATGGTGGTGGGAAAAATGTTGTTTCTTTACTACCATCACCACCACAGAGTAGGCTTGAAAATGACCTCTAGTTCATTTTCTGAGTCTTTCCCCACTATCACTCTAGCCACCTTGACTCTTCATTGTCTACAGCCCTTCAGTAAACACAGGTGCTGCCTGGGCTCTTAGACCTGAGAGAGGAAACCTAGGTGCAGTCATGTTGTTGTTTCCTCATTCCAGAGGTCAACCAGGGAATAAACAGGAGCACTGACCATATCAGCAGGGAAATCCCATAATGCTGTCTGAAAACCAATCAGATCCATTAGGCTTTGAGGGCGGATCATCTTAATCAATCCGCCACCCCTGCAGAGTCTTTGTATTCCTGTAAGTCTAAACCTCAGCAAGTAGTGATCTGTTCGTGAAAAGGGAAGTGTGTTCAATCACCCATAAATATGATAATAAATACGATAGGTAGCCTCAGCATGGTTGCCTTGGCCATTTCATAAATAGTGAACTATCTTGCTAATCACGGCCAGTTCAACCCTTAGTTAGCCATGGCCTTAAACACTCCCACAATTCCATAAGAATTGAATGCAGTTTTACCCTGCAAAAGAAACAAAATCTAAATAATCATTGAAACCATGTGGAACCAAAGACCCTAACTAAATAAATCAGATCTCTTTCCAGCAATATTTTGTTCACACTCATATATGGTTTGTCATATACCTTTAATTCAAAGTTTTAAAAGCATTATACATACATGTTTCATAAAGTATTGAACCAAAAACTCAGAACAGATTAAAAACCTATTCATCTGCTCTTAATATAATCTATCTCTATGTTTGACATATATTAAATATACAGCATGAGTAAAACTATAGGTTGGGCAGATCCAGCTTTTCTACTGGTGAAAAGGGGAGGATGGAGAGGGTCTCCTTCCACCATCAAAAAGGCTGCCCTGAGGATCATGGGACCTGCATGAACAAATACCATGCAGGATAGGGTAAACAAGGGAAGTGTGGAAGAATAGCGAGAATTTGGGAATGTTGGATTAATAATGGCACATATAAATCCTTTTTGCTGGTCTTGGTATTGTACATGGCATATTTTATTGGCTTTAATACTTTTTGAGCTGATCTTGTATCAAAATAAACTGAAACTGAATGAGTGGGGAAGGTAGCTGGAAAGCGCTGAATGGGATTGAGACTGAGTGGGAAAAGTTGCACCTATGATTTCCCAAAGTAATAATATTGTACGCTCTACTCACTTTCACATCTAAAACTATCCTGGTCTGAAGCAGAACCATGTGAGCATTTAAAATTATCTCCCAAACTTGAGTGCTTGCTTTTTTTGGACCATGTCTGTATGTGACAAATTTTTCAAGCTGGACAGCTTCCTGTCCATAAAAAAGGAGACAGAGAACTCCTAAAAACAGCATCCATATTATGCAGACATTACCTATAGTGGTTTATTATAGTCTGTCAAATGATGTTTCTCCAAGGAGCTCAGGGTGCATGGTTCATCCTTGCAACAATCTTGTGACAGGTCAGGCTGAGAGTGAATGAATGGCACAAAGTCACCTGGCGAGCTAAATGATGGTCTAGGGATCTGAACCTCAGTCTCCTGGATCCTACCCCAGCACTCTAACCATTATACCATTACACCACAATGGCCCCCAGGAGAGAAAGCCAATGTAACCTGATGTTGAGACAAATTCTAGTCCATGAAAGCTCATGCCACACTAAATTGGCTAGTCTTTAAGGTGCTGTAAAATTCTTTGTAGCTTTTCTCTTATGTGCATGAAACATCCATAAATATTGAACACTAGTAATTTCCCTCTGGTCAGAACTGTTCACTAAAGATTCAGAAGTAAGGACACCAAGGTACTGCACCTGGTAGAATCCACCTCTTCCTCAGTTGACCCTTTCAGATGCGTCTAGGGCTGCCAACTGTGGTTTCAAAAATCCTGGAGATTTGGGTGTGGTGCCTGTGAAGGGGGGAGTTTGGTGAGGGGAGAGAGCTCAGTAGGGGTGTGATGCCACACCGTCTGTTCTCTGAAGTTGTCTTTTCCTCTAAGGAAACTGGTCTCCGTAGTCTGGAGATCAGTTGTAATTCCAGAAGAGCTCCAAGTCCCACCCAGGCCCTCACAGAGGTTAAGAGAGGTCCGGGCCACTTCCATTTTTGAGGGGGCCCCCTAAGTTAAGAAATGAAGAAGTGTGAAAACAATGATACAAAATTAGTAGTATTATATTTTAAATGTTTATATTTAATACAATAAGAAAAAGAATATTGTAAGACTTTGTAATAACTGTTCCCATTTTTATTTAAAACTAGCCTGATGCCTGTACTTCAACTATGGTATTTAAGTTCTGTAAATCCAGTTATAATACTGATGATGTGAAGGTTGAAATGTAACATTTGTTGTAGGAATTCTAACAGAGAAGATTATAGTATAGAAAATGAAGTGAGACATACTTTGTTTTCTCTCTACTGAAGGACCTCTCTGTAGACCACATTGGTGGTTCTGCCCTCAAGTGCTAGGATTACCAGGCTGCTTGGTGAGCTCACTCTGGAGCAGGCCACATAGAACTGTCCATGTGAGAAGCAGTTGTCTGCAATGGTCCCTCTAAGCTGTGGAGTCTTGTGAGCAAAAATTCTATTTTGTAAGCTACTGGCATTAAAGTTGTGAGCAAGCAATTTGGCTACTGCATAAATTAGTTTGCTCTGGAGCCATCCTTCCTGAGTTAAGGCAAAAATCTGTGAGCTGGAGGCTAAAAAACTGTGAGCTAGCTCACACTGACTCACCTTAGAGGGAACTCTGGTCATTTGTTAAGTCTTGTGATCGTCCTGGGGAAGCCTCCCTGATGGATAAAAGTACCCTGGCCCTGCTCCTACACCTGAGAAACACCTGTCTGTCTGGTATAAGGGGGGGATTGTGTTTAAAGGCATCAGAGAGGCTGGGCCAGCAGCAGCGCTAAGGCAATCCTGCTGAGCAAGCCTCCCTGATGGCTTTAAGGACTACGCACCCCTTCCAACTCTTGACAGGCAGTTGTCTGTCAGGTGTAGGAGGGGTAGCATGTCTGAAGGCATTGGGGAGGCTGCACCAGCAGGATTGCTAAGGCAATGCTGCTTGGGCAGCCTCCCCGATGGCTTTCAATGCTCTGCCCCTGCTCCTGCACCTGATAGACAACTGCCTGTCAGTTGGTGGAGGGGTGGGTGGGAGTGTGTCTAAAGCCTTTGGGGAGGCTGCCCAGCAGCATTGCTAAGGTATTTCTGCTTGGGTGGCCTCCCTGATGGATTAAAGTATCCTGGCCCTGTTCCTACACCTGATAGACACCCACCCTGTCTGATGTTTTTTTTGGGGGAGAGTGTGTTTAAAGGCATCGAGGAGGCTGGGCCAGCAGCAGCACTAAGGTAATCCTGCTGAGAAAGCCTTCCCAATGGCTGTAAGCATCCCACCCCCTCTCCTACACCTGACAGGCAGCTGTGGAGGCTGAGCCGGCAGGATCGCTAAGGTGTTACTACTGGGGGAGGCTCCAATGGCTTTAAGAACCCTGCACCCACTGCTGCACCTGACAGACAGCCACCGTAGGAGGTGGGGGGAGCGTGTTTGAAGACATGGGTGTCACGATTGCGCTGGCGGGCCAGGCAGGGCACGGGAATCCGAAACACAGTCCGAGGTCAAGGTACCAGAGAAGACAGAGTAAAGTGAGCAAAGTCCAAAACACCAAATCAAAACGTAGCCTAGGAATACCAGAGGTTGTATTAAAGAGTTCAGAAGCCGAAAGCCATTCATCAGAAGTCAGGGTACACAGTCCGTAGTCAGGGAGCCAGACAGAGACAACGTCATGCAAACCAGAGTCAGGAGCCGGGAAGTCAGTACGAAAACCAGGAGACAGGAACGCAGGATCCGGGGTGCAGCGATTCGTCCAAGAGACTAGTTGCCAGCACGAGTTGTGGATCTGAGAGAGCCGCCTAAAGAGCCTGTTCCACTTGTTAGCCAATTACTGGCTGCTAACAAGGTCCTGGCTCCGATCAGTACTCTGGGCTTAGAGTACGTCGACCTCGCATGTGTGCCTCCTTTCGCTGGGTTGCCATGTCCAGTCGCCTTTGCTCTTGCAAACGAGCCACCAGTGGAGGGGAATCAGGAGGCGTGCTGCTTGTGCTCGGCTCTGCCGGCGCGGCTCCAGGCGCAAGCGGTCCTGTTGACTGGTGCTCATCCTCCTCATGACTTAGGTCTGGCGATTCAAGGGATGCAGGGAACTCAACCTCAGAAGTTGAGGGTGCAGAATCCCCGGGTTCAGGGTCCTCGGGATCGGGCTGCACGGCGGGCATGACACTGGGGGAGGCTGACCAGCAGCATTGCTGAACCTCACAGGTGGTTGGCCATTCCTGATTTCCTCAGCTGTTGTTAGCTCTCTGCAGTCTCCTGTGACTGTTTTTTTAACCTCAGAACACTGAGCTCTGCAGCTGACCAATCAGAGAGTGGGGGGTGTAAGGAGGCAGCAGCCTGGCAGCTACAGAGGAAGCCATGGAGGAGCACATTTTACCCCCTTTGACCCCCTCAGGGATCGAATTTCTAAAAATCCCTTCTTAGTGAGTATCTACATCATGGTAGGAGTGCTCTCCCCGAATTTCGTGTTTCCAGCTCCAGGGGCTTGGCCTTGGCATTGATTTTACAGTGAGGGGACTTTCTTTTATATATATATAGATGTACATGTTACATATTTTGCATATGCATATGTGACAAATTACTCAGTAGACAAATGCAGCTCCTCTTTTTAGAGTAGACAAATGCAGCTCCTCTTTTTAGTGTAGACAAATGCAGCTCCTCTTTTTAGTGTAGTACAAACAAATATACATACACTCACATAACATCTTTACTTGTTTGGAATATGAAGTTACACTTAAAAACCATTCACTCTTCTTTTTTGTTTGCTAGAGCAAGGGAATTGGTTTTCACCTCACCCGGTGGGATACTGGGTTACGAGTGATGTTGTACCTTGCTTATATAGTCAGTCAATGGCTTGTCAAAATGCATATTTCCACTTGATTTTCACATCAGCAAATGCTTTTGAATGTTATTTTTTCTCTCTTAAGACGCAATTAACAAGAAATTACTTTGCTCCCATACATGCATGTTAATGTAGTTCAGCTTAATTTCAGCTACAGCTGTTATTGGTTACATACACAGCAATTCATTTTTAATTATATGCATATATGACTTCACCCAGAGGCTAGAAGTTCTTATGAATTCATTGTTAAAGGCAGTAGGAAAGTTTTAGAGAAAACATAATACAGCTGCAAGCATTCCCTTGCTGCTGATCCAAGACATATGTTCTCAAACTGCAAACAGATTCAAAATTCCTATTAACAAAGTTCAGTGGCTGCTTATGTCATAGTGTGCTGAGCAAATGGAACACTTGGTTGGCTTTTAGAATTTAGAACCTACAAATACTCGTTCTCCATTGTGCTTCCAGTGGCCATCAGTGGGAGAACAAAACAACAACAAATGTCCCTTCATCATGCCTGGACCCAGTTCCAGTTGAGGAGACCCCTTTTTCCAGCTTCCAACTGTCAGCTCCCCATATGAGCTCATCCATCACTTAAGGTCTAGCCATGGCCAACTCTACCACAAGACAATGGGAGACAGTGGTCCTAGGCTGCAGATTTTGGGGGGTGGCCACTTGCTCCACCATAAATTCACACTCACATCTATCATTCTCATGGTCTTTGCCACTGCTGCACTCCCTCTACACTAAGAGGACTTCATTTCCTTCTATAATCTCTGGCTATTGCCAAGCAAGATATAACTGCCATTCCTAATTCTTCGACAATTGTCCCTCTGGAGTCCTTTGCAACACCAGGAGCAAAGCTGGGATGACTGTAGCCCGACAACAAATCAGAACAACAGACTATCACTCTCCTTTTCTGAACTAAATCAAAATAGAAAGGTGTTCATTTCTAATTTGAGTCTGATCTGAAAACCCCAGCTGACAAACGTCCTGCCAGAAATTAAATTCTATGAAAAATCTGTATGTGCAAATCCAGTATTTATTAAATAATTGTTTCACATTCTCAGCTGTGAGGGAATATACATTTCTATTACAAAACAGTTGTTGTTCAGGCACACAGTTGAGTCTGACTCTTCGCGACCCCATGGACCACATAACGCCAGGCCCTCTCATCTTCTGCTGTCCTCTGGAGTTTGGTTAATTTCATGTTCATTGCATCGATAACACCGTTTAACCACCTCATCCTTTGCCGTCCCCTTCTTCTTTTACCTTCAATCTTTCCCAACATCAGGGTTTTCTCCAGTGAGTGCTCCGTTCTCATTTGGTGGCTGAAGTATTTGAGCTTCAGCTTCAGTATCTGGCCTTCCAGGGAACAGTCAGGGTTGATTTCTTTTAGGAGTGACTGATTTGATCTCCTTGCAGTCCAAGGGACTCTCAAGAGTCTTCTCCACCACCATAATTCAAAAGCACGTATTCTTTGGTGCTCAGCTTCCTTATGGTCCAACTCTTGCAGCCATACATTACTACTGGGAATACCATTGCTTTGACCAAATGGACTTTTGTGGGCAGGGTGATGTCTCTCCTAAGCACTACTTAGTTGTTACTAACCACTAAGTAGTTGCTACTACTATAATAAATAGTGCTTAGGAGAGCATAGCCAGCAAAATCCAGGAGGCTTTTTTGTACCTTAAACACTTATTATGGAACCAGAAGTAAGTTTTCTAAAAATTAAATTATTAAATCATTATAAGTTTAAAATAACTAATTTCTATGCAGCTACATGTGAATTTTAATTGATTATGGTTTATTCCAGGATATTATGAAATAAATTACAATACTGAGCTGGATTAAGAAGCTGACATGTTTCCTTTGCTAGCAGACTGTAGTAGTAAGGCACTTCATTTACATGATAAGAAAATTAATACAGAGAGATACTTATATTGGCAAAATACTGGCAGGCATTTGCCATAACAAAATTCATGGAACATTAGATACAATGAGATCCCAAGAAACCACTGGTGGATTATTACATATTACAGTTACATGGGTTTATTACTTTTTATACATTGGCTGAAAAGTCACACTTGGCTATGGGCCTGGTGCATGGATACCATGTGTCAGGGGTCCCCAAGCTTTTCGAGCCTGCAGGCACCATTGGAATTCTGACACAACATGGTGGGCGCAGCCAAAAAATAGCTACCACAAAATGGCTGTTGCAGGAGATAGAACCAGCCACAAAATGGCTTCCATAGCTTACCTTCAATCATATAGTAAAGATCCTTGTGCTATGGTGGCAGCTATTGCCAAAGCAACATTTTTTAAAAAAATATGCAAAGTCAATCAAATCTCCAATGACCAGTCAGAAGCCTTGCTGTGAACCTTGCCCTGCTCACTTTCTAAAAGCACTTGGTGGTTGCCAGAAAAGGTGCTGGAGGGCACCACATTGGGGAACCGTGCCATGTGTACACATAGCAATATATATATATAATGTCTGTATAATCACATGTGGGATTCACAGTTCCGCCTTGATATTGCTGTTGTGACATAATTTTAACTGGTTAAAGTGGCCTAAGTGATTCCAGTTGTTCAATTCAAAGACTTCATGTTATTAGTATGGGGATTGAAGAGCATCTTTTGTTATTTACATATAGGGTATTCAAGGAATCCAAAGTAAAGATCTCATGGCCAGCATTTAAAACAAACACCCCCTCTGTGCTCCTAGAGTCAGAACCCCTGACTTTGAGACATTATGCTCAGTAAAACTGTGTCGACTTTTAAAATTCACTGTGGAAGTGAATGCCAGTCTTTCTTATCTAGGACTGATATCCTTATGGTTAACATGCCAAGGTGTGTTACATATTGTTAAGATACCTGTAAAACTGATTGCGTTCTGAAAGTCAGCTCTAGGAGCCATTTGAGTTTTGTGAAGACTTGTCCTGGTAACTGTGGCAACTTAAAATTTCTTACCAGAAAATCACATATCACAAACCAAAAGAATCCACCAGTTTGTCAAAAGAAAGAATCAAGTGAGGAATAGGACTTTGAAGGCACAAGAATCACATTCTAGTTTTACAAATAATTCAAGAAGCTTGATGGGAAATGGGATTTAAAAACTGACAGGTTCAGCTCTGCATTCAATTAACAAACCAGTTGCAATTCAAATGAGTTTATATGCGACATCTTTTTTGGATGGAAATTATCAAATGTGTACTCTGTAGAGCAGGGGTGTTGAACTAATTTGTTATGAGGGGCTGGATCTGACATAAATGAGACCTTGTTGGGCCGGGCCATGTGTGTCATAAAATGTAATCCAAAAAAAGGGGGGAGAAAATCTAAACCAACAAAGCACAAACCTCCAAAGGAAGTTTAGAAAACTTATTGAGGGGCAAAAGTTAAAAACATAAGTACGTGTACAAAAGAGTGTTTATTACAAAGACATATAAAAACCTAGTAGGGGCCCAAATAAAGCCTCATAAAATGTTCAAAGTTACAAATCCACACAAAAAATGACAGTGTATGACCTGACGCATTTCGGCTCACAAGAGCCTTCTTCAGAGATCATAGTGCAAAATACAACAAGAAAAAGAGTCCCTGTAACACATATAAGGCAATTAACAATAAATAAAATAGGACCAAAATTGGAATGTTCCAATATGGAATTGAATGATACACCAAAAAGTTTCCATTTGGGGCCACAAATATATCTTGCCTTGTGTCAGAAGTAGTTGTAATGTACTGGAAATAATATGTACCCTCCAGTTTAGGTCCTAAATGTGCAAATAAAATTGCCTTGTCAGGGACAATGTTCCATCAATATATAACAGTATTGTACGTAATTGTAATTGTTTTGAACTGTATGTATTTGTTCCCTCTCTCCCCATGGAAGGGGGAGGGGAAGGAGCTTCAGCCACTGCTGGGAACAGAAGCTTGCCTATCTATCTCTCCTGAGCGGTTGAGAGAGTCTGGCAAAGCAAAGTTATGATGCAGCAGCAGCAGCAGAACTGGAAGAAGAAGCAGGAGACAGCCAGTTTCACTGCGGGCCTGATAGAAGCCCTCTGGGCACCTGATCCGGCCCGCGGGCTGCATGTTAGGACAATCACTAGTCCTGCCTAAAAACAAGGCTTGAGAGAAAAAGTACTATTCAGCTCCATAAACTTGATTTAAGGTGTAAAAATTCTTTATACTACAAAAGATATATTTAACTATTTTATGCTATTAACAAGACAACAATTTATTCCACTTGCTTATTTGGTGCTTCTGAGAGCACTTAATATGACAGCTTTTCATAAAACGTGTCTTTTAAAAAAACACTCTGTTAGTAACCTGGAATTGTACAAAGAAATTTTAAATTAGATCTTATGGGTTTTTTTCCCCAATTACATTTTTAGTTATGCTGTACAGGAAATGCATGTGAATAGGATGTGACGATAGTACATCCAAGCCACAAGAGCCAAAAAGGAAAGCATTTTCTCCATTAGTGTTGCTACAGATGTATTGCACAGTAGTTTTTCCTGACCAGCAGCCTGGTACTGAATGGAAGTTCATGTCACTGTTTTCTATGGAATTCATTTCTAACTAAAAGTCAAACCAGATGACATCCATGAACAGATCTCCAATGTGCTTCTTCTGCAGCTACACAGTTCCAGGGAACCATCTGAGGCTAGAAAAAATGACATGGGAAGAACTAGACATCTCCTTTTCTGTGCTGCTGCCCAGTTCTAGGGGGGAAAACCCCCAATCTTCTGTTTAGCAATTAAATACACACTGGAGATTTGTTCATTATGCTTGATCCTGTTGAGAATGAGTTTCTGTCATTCTGAACTACAAGAGCTTAGAAGTTGATTTCAGGGCTCTATTATTCTGCATCTGATTCTCATAAATGGAGGGTGCAATACAGTTTTAGAATTTTTGAAAATAGTGGCTATGTAATTAAAGAAATCTCCTGATTTGTGAAGAGCAGAAAGGAGGGGCTTTCTGCTTTTCACCAAAAGTAGCTGTTTGATTTAAATGGCTTGAAGCCATTTAAACCCCTGCTTTCTGCTCCAAGCAAAAAGATGCAGGGTGCAGAAAGCAGTGTTTTAAATTTTCAGTGACTCATGAACCAATACGAACCCATGTACCGGTTTGTGTATCAGTTTGTGGTTTGATTCATGGTTCAGCGACAAACCAAACTGCAAAAATGTGGCTCATGCTCACCCCTTGTCAGGAAGGTTCCCACACTTCTGTCGTTCCACAGAATGTGCAAAACAGTAATGTTCAAGAAGGCATTTTTAAAAAAGAGATTAAAACTGTAGCAGGGCTCTGTTACAATGGAATATTCCAATGATTACTGTAGGTATCACTTTGCTTTTACTACACTGCCTCATAACTTGTGATCTACTCTCTGCATTGTTTGTAGTACACTTTGCCTCAGGTAGTTTATTGTTCACATTATTTTCTAATTCTGTAATCCTAGTCCTATTGCACTGTTCATTGGTTTTTAAAAACTGCTTCATTGTTCTGCTTTATTCTGTAATCCACCTGGAGTCTCAGCAACCTTGTCAACATCTCAACATACCTCACAGGTTTGCTACAGAAAAAAAATGTGGGGGGGGGGGGGGGGAGAACACAGCCCTTTCCCAATCTCCATGTTGTCTGTACTTTTTTGTCTATGACAGAGAAAAAGAGAAAGAAGCAATGGAGTGGTAGGATCTGTTTGTTGCTGCTATTAATATGGTTGGGGAAATATGGCACCCTGCACAGCCTAAACACATGGCAGAGATGAGAAACACTGTTTCCTTGCATAATGGTTTGTCTATAAGACCTCTGTTCAGTAGATACAAAGGGCTGGGTCTGAACCAAAGGAACTCAGAGAACATCTCTCCCTTCCTCCTACAGCATTCTATGTTTCCCCCCTTACCCCCCCACTTTAAAAAATCTGATAGGGTCAGGTACCCTCAGGAAAAGAATGTGATGCAACTTGGAGGAAAGCAGCAAGAAGAGGGAATAGGCAGAATTCTCCCTGTTCTCCCTCTTGTACCAGCTTATACTCTATTTGTGGAAGAGTTCGCTAAAGGGGAGAGAGGGTTGAGGATATTTCTCTCTCCTACAATCACAATGAGGGACCTGTTCCCAAGGGTCTCTTGACTAAAGGAACAGTTTTGGAGGGTGCATAGTGCTGAAAGAAGGGGAAGGGATCCATTCCTTGAATTCCATCCATTTATCTGAATGAACTCATATTAGTTTTTTTCCTTGCATCTCCTTCATTACAGCATTTGCTATTTTGCTTGCTTTGTAGTTGTAAATGTGCGAAGAACAAGATATGGTGCGGGATCTAGTTGGAACTTGTGTGTGCTCTCCAGTACCCCACCTTACAGAGGTATGTAGGTGTGCATGCACACATATCTTAAGAATCTGCCTGTGTGGTGGGTAGCTAGTATGTGCATAAACACGTGCCTGCCAAACTAGGACATGCAGACCAAAGATACCAAAATAACTGTGTTTGGTATGCAACAGCCGCTATGAAGGGAGGTGGAGGTCAGATCCAGGTAAGAAGTGGGTGTGGGATGATAGTGGGTGGCCTTCCTCTCTTCCTATGCATAGCTATACCATAAGCAAGCTTAGATCAGCTGCTATCATTTCTTTGCTGCAGCTTCTGCCTCTCCTTATGCTTGAATACAGCAAGTCTGAAAAGGCTCTTTGTTGGACACATATATGGCACTTTGTGGTGGAACAGGCCTGCAGGCCCTTTTCCACCCTGCTCTCCAAAGCTTTTTTCTCTTTTTTGGGTAGCCCGCCGCCACCACCTGACCTTTGTAAGGAACTGCTCGCTGGGAGGATCAGGACTCCCAGCTTCCCTTCCAAGTTCTGAGGCCTTGCCTCTGTGTCTTCCGCTGCCCAGTGCCTGGTCACCATGGAAACCATTTACTGCCATGTGACTCCCTGGAGGAATAGCTGCTTGCCAACTGCCTGCCTTCTCCCTGGTGCTCCTTTTAAAATAGCATGTCCAAGACAGTGGAGGTTTATGTGGTAGAGAGAACCAGTACCAGCATCCAAAGTTATAAAGAACTTATTAAAAAGAAAATGTTCACAAGTATACTTTTAGCACAGCACCAAATTGAGCAAGGGATTAAAAAGAAATGGGTAAAACACAATTCCTCTGTCCCTTTATCTATACATCCTCTATCAGATGTTAAAATAGAACAGGCTCCTTAGCTTAGGAAGTTACAGATCTCGACAAAATTACCATTACCTCGAGGCTTTCTACAGCTCTTCCAGGCCAGCATATGGCCAATGGCCTTCCAGCCATTTAAACTGAACAGCTGACAGGCAAACCAGCCGCAGCTGTCAGGCTGAAATGGCTGGGAGCCATTAAACCTCTCCATTTCACTCCCCCAATGGCTGGAGGAGTTTAATAGCTTCCAAGGCATGTAAACATGCTTCTCCAATCTTTCTTCCCTTCCCAGCTAGGGAAGGGAAGGGCGGGGACCCCCCAGTCTGATCGGCTTCCCTGGAAGGAAGCCTTTAAACCCCTCTGTTTCCTTTCTCTTCCTGATGCATGCCACTGCTGCGGTGCAACTCGAGGAGGGAAGGGAGGGTAATTAAACTATAAATAGCTCCCCTTCCCTCCCTGAGTTACACCACAGCAGTGACATGTGACTCTGGGAGTAAAGGGAATGTATTTAAAGGGACTATTACCTTCCCTTCTGTCATGATCTAGGCTGTGCCACCAGAGGCCTACTAGGCCCAAGGAGCCTGGCTAGCAGTAGGAGGAGGCTGGGCCTACAAATCCCAGAAGGCCTTGGGAAGTTTTGGCGCTGATTTTGTCGAATAGGGAAGAAGAGGGCTGGGGAATAAGAGAACTGGTACAACAGGGAAAGCTGTTCTTCTTCCCAGAGGACAGAGCCAGAAGGAAGGCTGCTGTGGGAAGAAACCCTCATCCTGAGGGAAGGGTGAGTAGGCTAAGGCCACTTGAGATAGTGAGCTAGGGACAGTATATATTTAGACACATTAGGGCATTTGATTTCTTTTCTTTTCACCCACTTACTGTTATTATTCCGCACCTTGTTTGTTTGACCTCCTATAAAATAAACTATTTTTATTGTTCACTCTGCCTGGCCCTCACGCCTATTATTCGGCCAAAAGGGAGATCTGAAGGTCTTGGAAGGGTGCTCTGGGCCTTCTCAAGGGAGCCTGGAACCAGAGTGGTGGCAGCATCAGGTGACACCCCACCTGAGCCGTGACACCTTCATTCCCTGATGCTTGCTGCAGCTGCGGAGTAATTCGAGGAGGGAGGGTAAGGTATTGGGAGCTGAATAAATTTGGCAATACCGATTATTTAATTTGGGAAATAGCAGTATATACTGATATTTTTCAAGTTTGGTATACCCCAACCTGAGAAATACCGAATTTCTTTGTGTGCATACTCTTATTGTATAATCTGTGCTACCAAAACATCCCTGCTACTAGCTATTGGTTTGATAGAGGACTGGAAAGAAGGAAAAGCCACACTGAAAATCTACTTCCAGATTTTATTTACCAAAATAGAAACAATAGCCAAGTTTTTAGAAAAAGGAAAAGGAATTGCACAATAAAAATAAAGTCACTTGAACAGAACAGTATTTATTTGCCATCTTTACTAACCACTTTTAGTCAATGTAGTCGAAGTCTTCTGGAATACCAAATGTTTTGTTAATTTTGTTCTCTTCAAATCCAAACTTCCTTTTGGCCCAAGATTTTACTGAAAAGATATTATCTGTGGGCAAAGTGAAGAAATATGTTCATTTTAAAAAAAAGAGGATCCTGCTTTCAAGAAATAAGAAACTGGAAAGTATTGATTCATTCCATTGTTCAAACTATTAGAATTCTTTTTAAAAATTAAGAATATGGTATTAAGAGCCAGACTACACATGACATCTCAATTGTCAGTCTCTTTCCACCTCTCCATTGTAAAGTTTGGTTACCATGCAATCCTCTCTGTTACATGAAGAGCTTCCTCAATACTGTCAAATCCCTAATAGGAAGTCTGGAGCTTGCAAGGAATCTCTCCAAACAATGGGGAGGTGTTACAAGGTAACTTCTACTACTTATAGCAGGTCAGGGCATGGATAAAACAGTGTGTAAACTAGGAGTGTGTGTTTGGTATAAACTGAACCAAATAAATACCTGAAAAATACCTTATCGGTGTTTTTCAGGTACTACTTCAGCCAAATACAGATCAGAGACCTGTACTCAGCTATTGATATAGCTGAGTCTGAAAAAAGTCAATTTTTTCCAGCTTTTATTCGGGTCAGCTATACAGCAAGCCAGCCCCAGCCAAGGTGGTGTGGAGCTGCTAGCTCTGCGCCACCCCAAATGATCCTCTCTTACAGCTCTGTGCTACCTTGGTTGGGGCTGGTTGGCTCCTCTTGCTTCTCGGTTTCAACTGAGAAGCAAGAGGAGCCAGCCCAGGATTGGTTGGGTTAGCAGGAGCCAGCTCCATGCCACCCCAGCTGATCCCCTCTTGTAGCTGCAGCTACAAGAGGGGATCAGCTGGGGCAGCATGGAGCTGACAGCTCTGTGCTGTCTTGGCTGTGGTTGGCTCCCCTTTGCAGCTTGGTTTCAACCAAGGTGCAAAGAGGAGCCAGCCCAGGATCAGACGGACTTTTGCAAGGCATGGAGGAAAAAAAGGTTCCCTTTAAATGCTTTTTCCTTCATGCCTTTTGCAAAGCTTCTGGTTGAACCCACTGCTTAGGAGTTCACTAACTGGTGGCTTGCAGAAGGCATTTAACGAGTCCACATCCCTTTATATGCCTTCCGCCCCTCCTTTGGAAACAATGGAAGATGGGGTTACCTTCTTCTGGGGCCCACAGACAATAGGGCTACCCCTCTCTCTTCTTTTTTTTATACGTGGGGGGGGGGGGGTTGAGGAGAGGCACCAGTAGCTATGCTGCAAATTTAGTGCCTCTATCTCAAAAACAGCCCCCCCCCGGCCCAGATACCCCTGGATCGATTCTCCATCTTAGCCTATGGGGACCATTGACTATAATGGTCCCCATACAGTATAATGGAGTCAGAAAACAATCAGCAATCTCAAATATTTCCCAAATCCCAATAGTAAACCGATATTGGGATTCAGGAATATCAGGAAAGTCCAATCTTTTTCCGGTTCAATATACCCGAACTTAAAAAACACCATTTTTGTGTGCACACCCCTAGAGTGAACTAGCCTCTATTTAATTGTTAAACAAACATCCCATTCATAAATGACATAACATGAAACCACTTAATGAGAAAGAATAGCTGCTCTACAACATTTAGTCATAATCTGTACCATTTGTTATAAAGAAGCATAACTAAGGGGTCATTTAATTAATATTACACCTATTTCCCATTCTTTCAGATTTCACTTGTACTTAAAAATAGCTGATTCATGAAAACAGTGTGGCTCATGGTAAGCACTCACATGAAGCAGTTGTAACTGTTAATATGCCACTCAAATTAACATGTGGATGGCTGGTAACAGACGTGTCAGCTTAGAACTGCATGAGGTAGCTGTCTCATATGAACAGTTTGCCATGAGCTTGGAAGTGGGAACAACTCTGCAATCAAGGTTTTAAAAAGGTAGCCATCATGTACTCAAGGTGTACTGGCTTAAATTCAAGTTGTTTGCTAGTCTGTGCCTTACTTATAGGCTGGAATTCAATATATGCTGTGGCTTATATCTGGATAAAATGACAATTATCCATCTGCTAATGACTAAGGTTAGAGCAGATGTAAGTAGTTTACACTCGTGAATCCACGAACAATAGAATTATTTTGTTTTATATATCTAGGGTTGTTATTATTATTATTTGCTAATGGCACATTTTGTGAAACACTAAAGTAAGCACGTCCTTAATTACCAAAAAACTTGCATTTTAGGCAAAAATCTAAAAATTTAAAAGATTTATAAATTGTTGCTTCTTCCATTGAATTTATTTATGCTCAAGGAAGGGGCAAGAATGCTGCTAAGGAATGTATGCAGATACACACCAGTCCATCTGTTGGCTGCCTCTTTAGCTACTTGATTTGCTTGTCCTGGAAAAAAAAGAAAAAAGAAAATCAAAATGAACAATTATTGGATCATAATGCCAAAGTAGTTAGTTTTGTGAATACATAAAGAATTATTCTTATTTTTCTATCAGCTCAGAAATGTTTACTATTCTCCAGGTAATGTTCAATCAATCCTCATATTTATTTTTATTTAATATATTTATAGTATGCCTTTCTTATACTGAGACTCAAAGGAGATTACAGTGTAAATGTATAACAGTCCATAAGCACAATATAGGTAGATACAGTCAATATGAGAAGACACTGAATGAGCAAGGAATGGAAGATTTCTTTCACTTACCGTGAAGCTTCCTTTCTCGGTGGTTCAGAAGTGGGACAGTCCTTACTTCTGGGATAAGCTCCTCCTTCCTCTGCAGGGTCAGCTCTGAGCTTTGATCCAGGCGGGGAGGGGCTTATCCCCTTGAGGCTTCCAAGTCGTCTTCAAGCCCTCTACTCCCACCCAAAAGGCACTTCTCCCCCAAACTGGAGAGACTAACATAACTGGTTAAATTAAACATGTAACCAACCACATCGTGTCCCTAATTGTCACACCCTGTGCTGTAAGAACCTGTCAGGACACTACAAGACTCCTCTGTAAACTGGAAGTGAGCCCAAAATGGGTGGGCAGGACTGTCCCACTCCTGAACCAGCGAGAAAGGAAGCTTCACGGAAAGTGAAATCATCCGTTCTCCAGTGGTTCAGATCGTGGGACAGTCCTTACTTCTGGGACGTAAAAAAGCAGAGTGTTCCCAGGGAGGGAGGTTGCTTTCATGATTTACAGAGTGTGTTGGAGCACCCTACGGCTGAAGGCCGCTTCTGCTGATGCCAATTTATCCACTCTATAATGTTTAGTAAATGAGTGAACGGATTTCCAGGTGGCTGCCTTACATATTGTCTCCAGACTAGGGAATGAACAATAGGCCACCAATGTAGCCGCCCCCCTAAGGGAGTGAGCCACGATCCCGTCTGGAGGATCCATCCTGTTGGCCTTGTAGGCCAGAATGATGCAACCCTTAATCCACCTACTAAGAATAGCGGAAGACACCTGTTCCCCCCAGTTAAGCTTCCTAAAGGACACAAAGAGTGCCTCCGATTTTCTCCACTCCTTCATCCTATCTACATAGTAGCTCAAAGTTCTCCTGACATCCAAAGCTTCCTAAAGGACACAAAGAGTGCCTCTGATTTTCTCCACTCTTTTGTCCTATCTATATAGTAACTCAAAGCTCTCCTGACATCCAGACAATGCCACTCCCACTCCTTGTCAGGGAGAACCAATTCCTCTGCCCTGTGGAAAACCGAATTAATCTTTGGAACAAAGGCTGTGTCTGACCTAAGGACCACCTTGTCCTGATGGAAAACACACAGCTCTTTATTGATGGACAGGGCCCTCAGTTCTGACACTCTGCGTGCTGAGGTAATTCCCAACAGAAAAATGGTCTTGAAGGTCAATTCTTTGAGTGGGCAAGAGGCCATAGGTTTGAAGGGATGCTTACATAAGGCCCTTAGGAATGTGTTTAGATTCCAGGTGGGGAATCTGTGTACCTGTGGAGGGTTAATTAAGGACGCCTCCTTTAGAAACCTCTTAACGTGGGCATGATGAAGGAGTGCAAGGATGCCCCCTTTAGAAACCTCTTAACATGGGCGTGATAGAGTAACTTCCCATGTCTGACTCCCTGAACAGCCGAGATAGCTGAAACCTGTCTCCTCAGTGTGCCTGTACTGAGCCAACGAAGAACCATTCTAACGGAGGCCCTAAGGGGTTCTATCTCTTGACCTACACACCAGGATTGAAAAACCTGCCAAGTGGCATTATAGGATCTGTTAGTGGATGCCTTCCTGGATGCCAGCATGGTAGAAACTACCTTCTCAGGGTAGCCCACCTCCACTAGCATCTCCCGCTCAATCTCCACGCTGTGAGATTCAGCATCTCTGGGCGTGGGGGTCTTGTGAGACCCTGTGTCAGTAGGTCTTCCCTCACTGGAAGATGCCACAGGTCCTCTGAAGACAGACTCCTTAGTTCTTGAAACCACGCTCTCCGTGGCCAAAAGGGGGGCTACTAGCACCACTTCCACTCTCTGTTGTCGGATTTTTTTAATGACTTGGGGCAGGATTTGTACTGGAGGAAACACATAGAGGAGACCTGGAGGCCAGTTGCAATTTAAGGCGTCTGTTCTGTTGGCCTGGACGTTTCATGTTCTGGAGAAGAACTCTGGGACTTGATGATTGTACTCTGTTGCGAACAAGTCTATGCTGACTTCCCCGAATTTGTTGCATATCTGTTTGAACACTCCCCTGTTCAGAGACCATTCTGACTGGTCCAGTCGCCTTCTGCTGAGCCAGTCCGCCAGAGCATTGTCTTTTCCTGCCACGCGTGTAGCTTTCAGCGATAACAGATGGCTCTCTGCCCAGGTCATCAGTTTGGATGCTTTGTGGTGAAGAGATCGTACCAGAGTCCCACCTTGATGGTTCACATATGCCTTTGCTGTCATGTTGTCCATCTGGACAAGTACATCCTGACCCAAAAGATGTTTGCTGAGTCTCAGGAGGCCCAGGCGTATCGCCCTGAGTTCTAGGAAGTTGATATACTTCTGCGTCTCTTCCGCTATCCAGTCCCCCTGGACCATTTGACCCCTTGAGTGTGCTCCCCATCCCTAGCGTCCATTGTCATAATCAGTCTCAGCAGATCTCGAAGAGGCGACCCATGTGTGAATCCGAGAGGCGCTAGCCACCATGAGAGCTGTTGTTGGATCTCCAGAGGTAGTTGCAGTAGCATGTGTCTCTTGTGTGCAACAGCTTCCTGGTGGGGAAGCAGGGATCTTTGCAAGGGTCTGGCATGGAATCTGGCCCAATGAACAATCTCTTGACAGGAGACCAGCATCCCCAGAAGTTTGGTTAGTGTCATCAGTTCTGAAGCGGGAGACTCCATGACTTCTGTTAGCAGCGATCGGATTTTCGTTTCCCTGTCCTGAGACAGAAAAACCTGATCCTGAATTGTGTCTATCTCCACCCCCAGGAGAAGCAGCCTTTGAGAAGGTTGGAGGTGAATCTTTTCCAGGTTGATCACAAAGCCATGTTCCTTTAGAGTATCTACTGTGATCTGAGAGGTTCTCACACTGTCCTGGAATGACAGGGCTTTTATTTAAATGTCGTCCAGGTACAGAAACAGGTGTACCCCTTTCATCTTGAGGTGTGCCACCAGATGAAGACCCTCGGTGAGGACTTCAGCCCGAATGGGAGGGCCCTGTACTGAAAGTGTTGACCCGCATAGACGAACCGCAGGAACCTCAGGTGAGAGTTGTGGATGGGGATGTGGAGGTATGCTTCTGCCAGATTTACAGATGTCAGAAAATCCCCTTCTTGAATTGCTGCCAGTATGGATGTGAGGGTTTCCATCCTGAACTTCTTGTCCTTCATATGCTTGTTCAGCCATTTGAGGTCTAATATGGCTCTTGTGCCTCCATTTCTCTTTGGCACTATAAAAAAGACTGAGTAAACGCGAAGCCCCCGCTGGGTGGATGGAACTCTCTCTATGGCTCTGATATCTATGAGGTGACGTATGGTGTCTTTGGTCTGACGATGCTTCATCCTGTTGGCGTACTTTCTGATCTGGATGACGCGCTGTTGGGGAATGGCGGAGAACTCAAGTTTGTAGCCCTGAGACACAGTCTCGATGACCCACTGATCAGTCACGGAAAGACACCAGCGATCTACAAAAGACTGGAGTCATGCAGAGGCCCCCTTTTTGGGGTTCTTGGTGGAGGACTGCTCTCCTTTGTTGGAGGTGAAGGACTTGCTGCTATGTGATCTAGACTGCCACTTTCCTTTGAATGGTCTAGAGTAAAAGGGCTTTTGTCCTCTCTTCTGATCCCAAATGGGCTGAAAACGCTTCCTGGCTTTGACATCTCTCCTCTTTGAGGGCAGGACTTTCTTCTTATCCTTGTCCTCTATTAGGTATCTGTCAAGCCCCTTTCCAAAGAGGTTCCCTCCTTTAAAGGGAACCACCGCCACGTTCGCTTGTGCCAAAGAATCCACATCCCAGTGGCGGAGCCAGTTGTTTCTCCGCGCCATTACACTACATGCCAGGGCCCTGGCTGATCTGGAGCACATCTAGAATTGTGTCTGCTGCGAAAGCCACCACAAGGGCGACCTTCTTTAATTCATCCTTGTACTCTTTTGGTGCATCACTGTCAGCTGATGCCAGGTTCTGAGCCCAATCATATGCAGCCCTAGCGAACAGCGAGCCCGCAGTGGAGGCCTTGATTGAAGCAAGCTCACTGAATAAAAGGGAGCTTGCAACTGAGTAAATTTGCTTAGGGGTGGCCTGGAAGGTTAAAACAGCCCTGGAAAAGCAAGCACTCATTCCAAATCCACGGACCATCATTCTAGTCTCAGGGCTGTCATTCCAAACCTTGAAGACTTGAGACTGCAGTCCTAGACTGATTTACTCAGAAATAAGTCCTCTTTTATTTGATGAGGCTTACTCCTATGAAGGAAGAATCAGGGGTGGAAACTAGTCAGAGGGTCAAAAATACTGATTTTACTGACCAAAATTCAAAAAAACCTGACCAAATACTGACAAAAAACTGACAAATTACTGAACAATTTAATGTCAGCCTACTGATAAACTAGCATTTTAAATGTAAAATGAGGACTTCATTAAAAATTATTATTATCCGGCCTCCACCATCCCCATAGCCATCCCCATAGTTAGATGTAACCCAGATAAAAGGATTGAACACCTTTTTATTGATTTTTTAAAAAATGAATAGAAGGCAAAAAAAGATTCCCGTTTAAAAATAATCACATACTGCAGATAATAAAACAGCAAAAACATATTAAAAACCAAACATAAAGTAATAATTATGACAACGAAACATAATTACCCTAAGGTAAGACTTGTCTTTGCTTGAACTTTATCTTTGGTTTTTTGATGAAAAAAGAACCGGCCAGCAACCTGCCATCAACCTGCCTTCTGTAAGGTAAGACTTGTCTTTGCTTGAACTTTATCTTTGGTTTTTTGATGAAAAAAGAACCGGCCAGCAACCTGCCATCCCTGGTGGAGGCCATGTCGGGCTGGGCATTGGAACACCCTAGACCAATTGTCCTGAGTGATTTCAATGTCCATGCGGACGATGTGGCCTTCACTCAGGCGATGGACCTAGTTTCATCCGTTGTGGTGCTGGGACTCTCCCAATATGTAACAACTCACACTCACCGGGCCGGACACACACTCAATCTGATCTTTGCGGCAGGAGTCACAGTGGACCGGGTCACTGCCTCAGCAGTGCGATGGTCGGATCATCATGCCCTGAAGGCCCATCTGAATGTTTCACCCCGACCCTGTTTGGGCGGCGAGCAGATTTCAGCTTGCCCATGGAGCCAAATGGACCCTATGTGGCTTCAAATGGCCCTGCGGGATTTGATGCCCCCAGTGGCTCGTTAGATGAGCTTGTGGAGGATTGGCACAGCTGACTCTTGGCAGCCATCAATGAGATCGCTCCCCAACACCCTCTGCACCCTCACACTAGGCTGGCTCCTTGGTTTACCCAGGAGTTGTGGCTGATGAAGCAAAGGCTAAGATGGCTAGAGAGACAGTAGCGGTGCACCTGTGATGAAGCCACAAGAACTTCTTATAGGACGTTTATGAGATCTTATGAGATGGCAGTCAGAGTATTATGCGGCCACGATTGCGCCTGCAAGCTCATGCCCAGCCCAAGGCAGACCAAATGTTAGGGAACTGGACACTGGCTGTGAGGCCTTTGCAAGCTACTTTCCAGATAAAGTCCTGTCACTCCACTGTGACCTCCCCACCACAGTTGAGACTGTAAGTGAACTCGAGCCTCCATACACATCTTCTGCTCCGTTATGGATTATTTCAGTCCACTCAGCCTGGAGGAAGTTGACAAACTGCTCTTAACTGTACGCCCTACCACGTGCTGCCTTGACCTGTGCCCATCATGGCTAATTAAAGCTGGCCGTGATGGGTTTCAAGATGCCCTAAAGGAGATTATCAACAAGTCCCTCTCGGAGGGACAGTTCCCTAGGGCACTCAAGGAAGCTGTGGTACGTCCCCTCCTGAAAAAAACATCTCTGGACCTGGCCAAATTGGATAATTACCGGCCAGTCTCCAATCTGCCCTATTTGGCCAAAATAATTGACAGGGCCGTGGCAATTCAGCTACAGAGCTTTTTGGATGACACTTCCATTCTAGATCCTTTCCAGTCCGGTTTCTGCCAAAGCCACAGAATGGAGACGGCCCTGGTTGCCCTCACGGATGACCTCCGGAGGCATCTGGATCGGGGTGGATTGGCAGTGATGTTGCTGTTGGACCTGTTGGTGGCATTTGACACGGTCGACCATCAGTTACTGATCCACCACCTCGCCGATACTGGAGTCCTTCCTTCAGGCTTGGGGACAAAGGGTGGCGCTAGGGGAGCAGCTATCCCAAAGGCACCCACTGATTTGTGGAGTGCTACAAGGGGCGGTGCTGTCCCCAGTGTTATTTAACATCTACATGCGCCCCCTTGCCCAGATTGCCCGGAGGCATGGGCTGGGATGTCACCAGTATACGGATGACACCCAGTTCTATCTGTTGTTGGGCAGCCAGTCTGACTCTACACCAGAAGATCTGGACCAGGTGTTGCAAGCCATGGCTGGGTGGCTCAGACTGAGCCAACTGAAATTGAATCTGACGAAGACAGAGATCCTGTGCCTGAGCTGGGGTGGCCTGAGAGTAGGATCCCACTTCTGACCTTTTACGGGGTGCCACTGGTGCCAGTGCCAGAGGTTAGGAGCTTGGGAGTGCTCCTGAATGCCTCACTAACAATGAAGGCCCAGGTAGCAGCCATGCCAAATCAGTCTTTTACCACCTCTAGCTGATTAGGGAGTTGGTTCCCTTCCTTGAATGCAACAACTTGGCGACAGTGATCCATGCGATGGTCACCTCGAGATTGGACTACTGTAATGGTCTCTACATGGGGCTGCCCTTCACCCAAATCCAGAAGCTATGGCTAGTGCAAAATGCTGCAGTGGGAGCACATCCAGCCTGTGCTGAAAGCACTGCACTAGCTGCCAATAGCATACTGAATTCACTTCAAGGTGCTGGTACTTACCTTTAAAGTCCTTTATGGTCAGGGGCCCACATACCTGAGGGAACGCCTTTCCCCACATGTTCCCCAGAGAGCACTGTGCTCAGGGTCACAAAATCGATTGGCCTCCCAGGTCCTAAAGATGCCAGACTGGCCACAACCAGGGCCAGGGCCTTCTCAGTGGTGGCTCTATACTGGTGAAATGAGTTCCCAGAAGAGATCAGGGCCCTCGGGATCTTTTACAGTTCCACAGGGCCTGCAAGATGGAGCTCTTCCACCAGACCTTTGACTAAGGAGTCGCACTAAATAACATCAAATATCTGAGAAATGACAGTGCCTTGTTCCTTGGCTTATCACCAACAGCCTGTGCTGTTGCCTATATACAAAGACCAAGATGAGCCAACCACCAATATAGATCATCTGATTACAACACTAGTATTGGTCCTGCCTTCTGTAAGCATTGTTATAAATACCTGATCACTTACTAGCACTTTATGATAATGTAGAGTTTTATTATTTAAGATTGTATATAATTTGTCACCTATATGTTTAATCTCTTTGTAAGCCGCCCTGAGCCTGTTTCAGCAGGGAATAAATTGAATGAATGAATAAAGTTATTCACAAACTCTTTCGTTTCTCAACAGTTTTCTACACTGCATCCACAAGCATTTTTTCCCCTTATCCTCTTCTTCCATTGCTTTCTCAACTCCTTCAAGCATGAGCTGTGCCATGTTAAATCCCACAATATTTATCACCTCTACTTTCATTGTCTCATGTTTTAACAGATTAATTATGTTTCTATACTTTGCGGAAGATTTCACCAAATCACTTTTACTCTTAGGAACAAAGTCCTTAAAGTACTTCATAACTAAACTGAAAACAATCTGTCTTCTCACTGGGAAGTCATCATGTTTCCCCAAAAATGCAGTAATGAAAATGGAAAAACACAAACTGCATTCACAAAAATCAAAGAAATACTGACTTTACTGACCAATTATTTTAAAAAACTGACTTTTACTGATTTTACTGACCATTTTCCACCCCTAAGGAATGCAGTTCATTCTACTTTTAGGCACTGTGTTGGACTGTGTTTCTGTGATCTGTTCCTTGTTTTATTTGCACCTCTACAATTGAGGGAGCAGGTCAATCATCTTCAGATGGCAGAAAATTCCAAGACTGGACCCTTTGCCCCAATAATGAACTAATCCTGAGATCAGGTTACCTTCGATTATGGTAAATTCGCCTGCCACATTTATCTGTGGTAAAGATCATGGCATCTCTAGTTAACATGTTATTTTCTATCCCTACCTATCCAACTGACCAGCATTGCGTGAATCATTACCATATTAATGTTAGCAACTCCACCTTCCATGACCATAAGCTGCAAAACCTACTATAACTTGTAATTTGTGAGTTCTAAAAGGAAACATCAAGCACAAGAAAAAGGTTTTTTTTAAAGATGTACTTTTGTCCAATACATGCCAAAGATACTCCTTAAAATATAGCCCTGTGCCAGATCTACAAATAATGTGAAGAATGGTGAACATTTTATGAAACAAACAAATGGCTTTCAGCTCTCCTTTACCCCTCTGGAACACATACAGACAGACTAAGAGATTCCCATGCTGAAACTCTGAAAGAGCTGTCCTATTTCTCACACCCACACACACACCCCTATGTCTTGCCAGTGCTTGCCTAGCATTATTCTTTGGCAGTGGTCAATTCATAACATAAAGCTTGTCTATAGGGATGCTAAACAACATAAAATATGCACTGTAATATAAAGTTTGTACTGTAGAGAAGACTTACTTAACTTACAAAACTAATTGCTGTTACGCATGCACACGAGGATAATTGGTGTAAATTACTCTGTACCAAATACTTCAGTCAGCAACATGAATATTTAGAGTATATAGTTTTACTCCTGAGCTCAGTGCATTTATTTTTAAAAAAGGAGATGTCAACAGAACGTGAAATGGCCTTTTCCCTGTTGAGTTATCTATGGCATAAAAAGAGGAACTGTAGAGAATCTTGCAACATCCCCCCCCCCCCCCCAAAAAAAAAGTACTACCAACATTTTATAAGTTTCCAAGTGGGCATAAAATAAACTCACATTTTCAGAAGGCCATGACACTAAAAATATCTTGAGTGCATCGGTCTTTGTCATACTGATTTGTATGCTAGGATTATGAATTGGAGAAGATACTGTGTGGGTGGATAAGTGACTGACAGTAATATAATTGCATATATGCATTCTGCGTATGCAAAGAGAACTGAAGCCATTTTACTGCAAAAGTATGTGGGAAGATTCTGAACTCAAAACATACAGGTAGAAAAGCATTTTTTAAGCAAATGTTTCACACAAAGGGTTTCATGTATCCAGAAGGGTGAATTTTTAAAGAAAATTATGACATATATTGGGAGTCTAGTCAGTACACTAATAGACACTGGACTTTTAATCACGTTCATTCTGTTACCACTTAGAGGTAAGTAACAGTTTTGTCTAGCCATACTTTAATAGTAAATCCCAATATTGTTTTCACATGCTGTGGCATAACTGGCCTGCAGGCCCCGTTTCCGCCCTACCCTCCCAGGGGTTCCCAACTCCCCAGAGGGGCTTTTCTTTCTTTCTAGGGTAACGTGCCACCACACCTGCCCTTTTAAAGGAATTTTCTGCAGGAAGGGGCCTTGCCTCTGTATCTCCCGCTGCCCAATGCCTGGCTACCATGGGGACCATTTAATGCCTTGGGGGCCTTTGATGAATAACCGCTTGTCAATCCCCCTGGAGCCCCTTTTAAAATAGCGTGTCTGAGATGGTGGAGGTCTATGTGGTACACAGAACCACTCCCACCATCAAAAGTTTAAAATATTTATTGAAAAGAAAATGCATACAAGCATACTTTTAGCACAGCACCAGATCTGAGCAAGGAAAACAAAAGACATTAGGGGGGAAACACAAATCCTCTGTCCCTCTCACTATACATGCCCTATCTGATAGTAAAATATAGGACAGGCTCTTTAGCTTAGCTGTTCTAGTTCTCTACTGAGTTCCTGTTACCTTGAAGCTTGCTCCCAGTCGAGCACATGGTCACAGTATTCCCTCTAATCTGAGTTAATGTGAGCTAGCTCAGTTTTTTAGCCTCTGGCTCACATATTTTTTGTCTTAGCTCAGGAAGGATGGCTCTAGAGCAAACTAATTTATGCAGTAGCCAAATCACTTGCTCACAACTTTAATGCCAGTAGCTCACAAAGTAGATTTTTTGCTCACAGGACTCTACAGCTTAGAGGGAGCACTGATTATCAATATGGCTGCCTCAGGAGTTAATAGTCCTGTGTCCTCTCATCACCTGAGCAACCCAAAGAAAGACAGTGCTATTGACAACGATTTGGCAGAACACAAAACATTCTAGTTTACAAAAACATAAAGCTGAAGGGATATTACATGATAAACAGCAGAAAGCAAAACAAAGTTTGAGTCCAGTGGCAACTTTAAGACCAACAAAGTTTTATTCAGTCCAAGAAAAGACAGCATTTCTAATCCAAAGTGACTTTACTGCCCTGTGCTGAAGATGTTACAGAAAGGATTTTTGCATGTTCCAGGATAAAACATTCAAACACTTTGGGCTGAATTCAGACTAAATTTAGCATTTTCCACCAATTTCCCCTCCCACTGCAGACCCTCCTCATGTTGTTCCTCAGGATCTCCTGTCTCCCAGGACCAACATTTTGTGGATATCAGTGGGCTGCACTAGGAGAGGGGATGCAGCAACGTTTTGTTTGGCTGACAGAAAATTTAATCTGAATTATCTTTAACATGTTATCTTTTAGAACCAGTTGCAGTGCAATGGAATCAAATGAAGACTTCTGAAAAACAGGAACCTCAAACTCTTGACCTTGAGAAAAGCATCAAATGTGTTAAGATAGAAAGAGCAGCTAAATTTACAAAACAAGAAGTAGCTTCGACCAGTATGAGCCATCAGGCTGCAGGCATCTAGCATACAGTTTGATGAAATTAGTACAACCAATATTAATTAGCAAGATATCCTGAAAGACTTCCCAGTTGGGTACCTTTAAAACAAACTTAAAACTGAGAAAGGAAACTAACTTAACCCTGAGAACTAGGATCAAGAACCTGTATATATGATTTTGGAATTTTTACATGAGGTGTAACTGAACCCCTATATGTTTTCTAATCCTTTATAAATAAATATTTGTAAATAAATATTTTTATATATTATTTATAAATTAAGTTTTAATTGTTGGCCCTTCACTCAGTTACCTTTAAAACAATACATGGTAAATTTATTTTACCAATTAAAAACATCCTTTGTTGCCATGACTTTTCTCTTAAACCCTCCGTCCTACTCTTCTTATTTGGAAAACTTTCCACAGCAAAAGCCGCTCCTAGTTGCAACGCCTTATTGCTTCAAGCTGCCCTCCCCCTCCCCCACCATACCAATCAGAAGGCTTGTGACTTAACTTTAACTTCACCCACCTCTCTCTTGGCCTGGGAAGAATCAAACTTCTGTTTCTTTTATTTTCTGGCCCCTATATGAGGGACATATAACAACAGTGGGAGGGCTTCTAGTGTCCTGGCCCCACTGGTGGACCTCCTGATGGCACCTGGTATTTTTGGCCACTGTGTGACAGAGTGTTGGACTGGATACGCCATTGGCCTGATCCAATATTGGCTTCTCTTATGTTCTTACATATCATCATTCCACTTATTCTCAGGCTTGGATAATGTCCTTGAGAGTCTAGTTTACTTGCTGTCCCCAACTGTGCTTCATTTTTTTCCCTCTTGGAATCTCCTTTGGATTATTGCCTGAATCACTGCCTGAATTCATGACTGACTCCCTCGCCAAGTGATCCCTCCCAGAACTCAGAAACTGTTGATTTCTACAGATCCAAGATCTTCTTGGCTCACTGTATATATTAATACTTGTAAGCCACCCCACACTGTAAAAGGATGTCCCCCCAACTCTCCATTCTTATAGACTGCAGGAGTATCTATATACAGTACACAGCTTGGTGTAGTGGTTAAGTGCGCTGACTCTAATCTGGGAGAACCGGGTTTGATTCCCCATTCCTCCACTTGCACCTGGCTGGATGCCCTTAGGCAAGCCGTACTTCTGATAAGAGCTGTTCTTGAAAAAGAGCAGTTTCTATCAAGAGCTCCCTCCTCCCCCTCTTCTTCTTCTTCTTCTAATTCTAATATAGGGCCACAGTGGCTCAGAGGTTAAGATGCTGAGCTGTAGACTGGAAGGTCTGTAGTTCAGCAGTTTGAGACCCTAGTGCCACATGATGGAGTGAGCTCCTGTCTCTGGCCCCAGCTCCTGCCAACCCAGCAGTTTGAAAGCAAGAAATTACAAGCAGATAAATAGGTACCGCTTTGGTGGGAAGGTAACAGCATTCCGTGCGCCTCGGCATTTAGTCATGCCACCCCCCATGACCATGGAAACATCTTCGAACAGTGCTGACTCTTCGGCTTGGAAACAGAGATGAGCACTGCCCCTAGAGTTGGATTCGACTAGTTTTTGAACAAGGCAAATGCCTTTACCTTTAATTCTAATATATTCAAACTACCACAGTACAGAATTTCCTAATCTACAGTACAAGTGCCTCCAGAGTATTTCCATTATTTTATTAAGATGTGTGCATGTGAATGCAACAGTGAGAAGTGAGAGTACAATTAGTATATACATTCCTATGGGACCGCCTCTCCTAGTATGTCCCCCAGAGAGCATTACACTTAAACGATCAACATCTATTGGAAGTTCCTGGCCCAAAGAGCATTCGGCTGTCCTTTCAGCCCTGGCTCCAGCTTTGTGGAACTCTCTGCCTACCAACATCAGAACCCTGTGGGATCCGTTACAATTCTGCAGGGCCTGTAAGGCAGAGATGTCCCGCCAAGCATATGGTTGACGACAGCAACCGTTTTAGCATCAATGGGTATCAACAGTCTAATGGTTAACAGTTGCCAACAGACATTTGGTTCACTAACTGCTTACACACACACACACACACACACACACACACACACACCTGCTGTTATAGTAAAGTAAACTGGGGGTTAGAATTGTATTATTGCGCCATGTGGGTTTTGGGTATTTCTAGAATTGTATTTTTAGACTATTTAAGATTTTTTAAATGTATTTTTGTAGGAATCTGTTGTACACCACCCTGAGCTCGCTTGTGGTATAAAAGCCTAATATAATAAATAAATAAATTGCATTGTGCCAAGAACACGTTGTATAAATATGCTACACCTATGCATAACAATGGACTTTGTATATTAGTGGAAGTTGGATAAAATACTGGAATTTCAGCTGGAAAGCACCAATATCAACTTTGTATGTAGTGTGGTTCCTTCACATGAAAACATGAAGCTGCCTTATACTGAATCAGACCATTGGTCCATTACTACCACTCTACTCAGACTGGCAGGAGCTCTCCAGGGTCTCAGGGAGAGGTCTTTCACATCACGTCCTTACCTGGTCCTTTACCTGGACATTGGGGATTGGACCCTGGACCTTCTGCATGCAAAGCAGGTGCTCTACCACAGAGCCACAGCCCCTTCACCCAGCCCCATTCTACAATCTGTGCCAAAGTTGCCCAGATTCAGAACCAAAATAGTCAAGTTCTGTTATACAAATAGATCAGTCAAATTTAGCAAATATATTCGAATGTTTGTAAAATGCTGTACATTTGGGACAAATATAGATCACCAAAAACCTTCACCCAATGACTACTGGAACTCCTAATCTGGCTTCAGTTGTTTTAACAAGGTCCATCTATAGGAAACTCAATTGTTGCAGCTATAAGGGACAATAATCTTTAAAAAGGAAAAACAATGAAAGAAGTCTGATATTCTATGGATATTCTATGGAAATTAAATCCTGTGACAATACCAAATGCTGCACTTGTGGACTCTGGAGAGGCAGAACAGAAGTCTCCTAAATAAATAAGCTGTGCAGTGGACTGCAGAAAATACAATGCCTGTATCAGCATCCATTCAACTGCTGAGTTGCTCTGGACAGGATCAAGGAAGAAAGCCCCCCCCCCCCGAAAAAAGAACAGGGTTTCTGATGCTCAGGAAGCAAAGCCAGCTGTGCTGTTTGTTTTGCTAATGTGAGATCCTCAAGAGAAGCTGCTCTGCCCATGTTGTTCTATTGTCCATACAAAAAATCTGAGAGGGGGCTACACTGAAATGATTGGGAGCTGCTAGAAGAAAAGAAACTGTCCAAAAAAAAGCCACAAATTTACTATACATCTTCAACTGCTGACTGTGGAGCTAAGCAATAAGCAAAAGCTCTTTTATTAAACAAAAAACCAAAGAGGTCAATAGTGTGCGGGCACTGCCCGGCAGTACAACTAAGCCTGGTGCACAGTTGTAGACAATGTATTTGTGTGGAGTTGACAGAAGTCTTTTGTTACTTAGCCCTGACAAACCCTATCAGACACTTTTCGGAGAGACAGTACTTATGTACTGATGAGATCTGACAGTCTGACCTTTCCATAAGGGACAGGATAGCCTGCACTGATGGGACTTGACAGACTTTTCTTAAAAAAAATAGGCTCACAAAGACCTAATGTTTTAACAATGCAGTTCTATAGAAGAGGCACAGCTATACAGTAGTCTTTTTAAAAAATCTGCATCATTCTTGTGTGTAAAGGCACCTGAAACATTGTTAATACATCTCCTTCATTTTGCAGAAAGCCTCCCAGTGGGGTCAAAGCAAAGCTTATGTAATTAATGCATACAACTAAATTGTTGCAAGGATTTAACTGAAGACACAATAGTAACAGGCAGTTACCAAAATCAGTCTTCTGTAAAGGCTTTTTGCGCCCCCAAAAGACGACACTTAGGAAGCAGTTCTCACTCAAAACAAAAGTATAGGCGCACTCTCGATCAAGTCACGCAATTCGTTTTAGAATGGGTGCCTCATATACTTTGTGCATCTCCAGAAGTTAATAGGCAGGTATTTAGTTTACCCTATACCATCCTTGCTGACAATGGTGAGTGAGATAACTACCATAAATACCTAAATTCTGTGAGTGAAAATTCACTATTGTAGTAAATGTCATTGGTGTATCTGAGATTCTGAGCAAGACAGACAGGCCTATATGATGAAGAAAAAAATGGAGAGGGCATGCAGTTACACGAGGCTGCTACCAGAATGAGGCTCTAAGAAGCCTGCTGGAGAGCAAACTCTGCTCTGACTGACAGTGTACATTGGATGAACAACCAATTATACTAACTCTGTAGTATTCCTATTCAGTTGTGCAGTTATTATTATTAGCTGTTAAAAATATCCCATCCTTCTACCCAGGAGTTCAGGAGCTAAATTTCAGCTTCATAACAACTCTCGGAAGGGGGCTAAGGCTGAAAGATAATGAATGGCCAGGACAATTCTGTGACTTCCCCAGGTTGGGGGAGGGAGGACAGATACGTATCTAAATCCAGAACTCTAACCACTTCATAATCCTGGCTCAGGAACATTTAGTACTTTCATGCACTTTCTAAAAAGCACCTCAAAAGTGTTAGGGAACAAGCCTGATATTTGTTTTATGGACTGCTTATTGCTACACAATGGACTGTGCACATACACATAGGCTCAGAGAACTGTACGCTTTAGGTCACCTGTTGTGATGACACATAGGGGGTGCCTGCACATACCTTACATGTAAATAAGGTTTCAGCAACACAGTTGCACAGCCTGGTGAAGAAGCACAAATCTCCATTATTGTGAGCAAGGAAACAACAACTTTGAGAAGAAACAGCCCCCATGGCAAAGCTGCTTGTGGTCACGTATCACCCATCGATATGTAACTGCTTTGTTCCTGAGCTGGAATTTCCTGCCAGATGGACATTTGGTTATCAAAGGAACTGGCCAACTTCATCAGCACTACAATGAAGCATCCTGACACCTGGATTTCACACCTGTCCAGATGCCAATCCTTCGATTAAGGTTTTAGGTTACAATATTGGCCATCCCTCCTAGGTAACCTCCCTCCCTACCTGCAACCAATAGGATTGTTTTTGGGACGGACTAACAGTAGGTGGGTCAAGAGGCTGGCACAGTTACCACCCACCTTTTGGACCCCCTCTAAAAGGAGAGAACCAGTCACCTGGCCCCTCCTAGCTAGCATTCCCCCAAGACAACCCCTGTCTGCTTTTACCCCCTTGAGTCCCCCTTGCTATCCCCAACCCTTGCCTCTACTATTGATCTCTTGATGTGCAGTCAAGAGACCCACGCGTTCTGGCTGGTTCTGGTCGTGTGGACTCCCTTTGTTTTCCATTTCTTCCCATCCATTCTTCATTGGAACCACCAAGCTTCAGGACAGATAAGTATCGCCCTCATCACCCCTACCTGCTAATGCAACTGTGCTTATTTCCTACTGTAATTCTTAGGAACTTGATTGAATGTGTGAGTGCATCAGTATTGTTTGTATGAGACATATTTCTAGTAAAAGACATCTATTTTAACTACAACAGCCTCAGAATCCTTTACTGGTAACCCTTGGTGGGATCAGGACCTTGGTATAAATGGGCAAGAACCCATTTATAAATTGCCAATTGCTGTAAATAAAGCAATTTGGCTAACAAAAGTTAATGCTGATCATTACACCAACAATGTGGTAGGTCAATTCTTCCAGACATCAGATATTCTGCAATCCACCAGAAATTAATTATTATTTTTTTAAAAAAGTGGTCTTAACTGTGCAACACCTTCCCTGCAGCTCATTTTCAGTAGTTATGCATAGAACAAAGAATGCTCTGTAAACATACAACATACTAAAACAATTTTGGACAAACTTACGAATTTCTTCAACAACATCTGGATCACATTCTTTGTATTTTTCTATTTCTGACTTTAGTTGGTCTTTCTTCTGTCGAAGGGCAGCAAGTTCCTTTGTTAGGGCAGCACGTTCTGCCTAGGATCACATTTTCAAGAATCCCCCCCCCATTAAACATTATTATTTAAATTGTAGCAACTGCAATGCTAAATGACACACAGTAGACTTCTAAAGTGCAGTACCAGAAGTGTAGTTAAAGAAATAGGACATGTTGACTATACATAAGGCAGTGTACATAAGTAGTTTGTTCCAGTATTATACTGACCCTAAATATTTGCACTGCATATTTACTACAGACAGCAGGTTATTATCCCAGCATTAATGGTGGCAATGTGGTGGTACAAAGGTATCCCCCCCCCCACAACTTGATTTCAAGTGCAAACAGACCCCAGACCAGTTTCAACAGGCTTCTGTGTTGCTCCCCCCACTCTTGAGAATATACCAATGCCAGTGAATGCTGTCTTACAAGGAATGGATTGCAGAACACATCACCTCGCCCACACACCTTCAACTGTTAACATACAGAAGTTTTCAAATTATGGCTCTTTGTGTACTTTATTAAGTACTTACAGTATCTTGGCGCCCAATTTTTGATTTCTCAATGTTTTCCTGTAAACCTTCTTTCTTCTGGCTATATTCTGATAACTGAAAGAGGAGAGGAACACTTTGTCATTGCACTTGACCTCACCCTTATAATTTTTCATCTTAAGAAATTTATGTAGTTCTAAACAGACCTGTTCTTCTACAATAAAGCAGGATCTGACCAAGATGTGATTGTTCCATAAACTTTCTCTATTCACAGCATTTTTAAATACAGAGGACTTCATACTCTCTGTAACTCCTTTGTACAAGCACCCTGAGTGAAAGATCACTAATGTTAACTTCTTGTGCACATAACACAAAAACAACAAATAGAAAAACTCAAAGGCTGCTTCACAGAAAGATGCATTTCTACAAGCATAATTCATATTTTTCTGTAACATTTAAATGGGAGAAACACACCCAAGACCCTCAGGCATTTAACCATCAATTTTAATATGCACATTGTCTCTTCAAATGTAGAAGAGATGTGGTCAATATACTGTTGAAATATAGGCTTTGTTGTTGCAGTCAGCCCAAAATGTGGCAAGTCTGTTCTTGGGCTGATTGCAGTTTGCAGATGCAGATTGCTCACTTGAGCAAAAGAAGAGAAGGCTCTCCTTACTGCCCTAACCTCTAACAAGTTAATATGTAGACTGGCCTCAGCTGTTGTCCAATGACCCTGTGCTAAGTGACCTGCACAGCAAGCTCCCCAGGATGTGACAGAAGCATCAGTGAATAATTCAACCTCATGAGCGTGGAAACCAAAGGGAACCTCAGCTTGCAAATGCGGTAATTTGTCCACCAAAGTAAGTCCCGCAATATAGTTCGAGGGATGGTGAGACGACGGCCAGGGTTATCTGTGTGGACATGGAAGGCCCTAAGGAACCAATTTTGGTTTCATGTGTAATCTAGTATATGGCATCACAGCCATGGTGGCGGACAAGTGTCCTAACAGACATTGGAGAAACTTGGCTGAATGCCTACAACGCAACTGCAGGGACAGTACCAGTCACTTAATGTGCAGAGCACGGCTGTCAGATAGGAAGGCTTTGCCCACAGATGCGTCTAGGATGGTGCGAATGAAGTCAATGTGTTGGAAAGGCTGCAGTTTGGATTTTGCAAAGTTTACTAATAACCCAAGGGACTGCAGTGTTCTAAGGGTAAGGGAAAGATCAGCTGAGAGCTTGTCTGCAGAGTCTGCCACCAGAAGCCAGTCATCAGGGTATGGATAAACCATACACCCCTGGAGATGGTGGTGGTGGGCATTTAGAGAACACCCTGGGTGCCGAAGTTAGGCCAAAGGGCAGTACTGAGTATTGAAATATTAACCCAGCATGGGCAAATCGTAAGTATTTCCTACAGTCTTTGTGAATGGAAATGTGAAAATAAGCATGTGTTAAATCAATGCTGGCAAACCAGCAGCCCTTGTGAAGCAATAGGATAACCTCTTTCAGTGATAACATACAGAACCTGGGCTTTGAGAGGTATTTGTTAAGCTGGAGTAGGTTCAGTCTGGGGCATTGACCATCATCTTTCTTATCTATGACAAAGAAGAGCGAATAGAACCCTGGTGTTTTACTGGGTTCTTGGACCTGAACAACTGCATGTTTATCTATCAACAATTGTGTTGCTGGTGACAGTGTGTGTATGCCACTGGACTGAGGAAGTAGACGGAGACACCTGGGGTAAAATGTAAACTCCAAGAAATAACTTCGTTTTATTATGGACAAAACCCAAGCATCATCAGTGATGAGTAACCAAGCATCAGAAAACATTGACAATCGGTCCCCAAAGATGTAACTCCTTTCTAGTCATTGCACATCAGCACCCCAGTCAAAGGAATCTCAAGATGACCTATTAGCCTGTGCCAACTTGGGTTTAGAGCGCCTACTCCGAAAAGTTGGCTGATAATTGGGTCCAGTTCCCTCTAAGCTGAGTTAGCATGAGCTAGCTCACAGTCTTTTAGCCTTCGGTTCACAGATTTTTGTCTGAGCTCAGGAAGGATGTCTCCAGAGCAAGCTAATTTATGCAGCAGCCAGATTGCTCGCTCACAACTTTAATGCCAGTAACTCACAAAGTAGAATTTTGCTCATGAGACTCCACAGCTTAGAGGGAGCATTGATTGGGTCTAGTCGAGGTCTGATTGGGTTGGGACTGGAATCTCGATTCCTAATAACGGAAGGGCCTACTAAAGGACGGTCTGTGAAACAGGCGGGACCAATACCTGGTTTTTGGTTAGTTAGCAGTGGAGGTGGTTATCCCGAAGGATATCGCCTGTAATTTGTATTTCCAGATGCATTCCAAAACTTCATCCATTTCATCACGAAACAATTTCTTTCCCACAAAGGACAGATCTTCCAACTTAGCTCTAGTATCAGGGGGTAATGCCGAAGACTGTAACCAGCAATGGCGGCATAACACTAGAGCCGAGCAATCTGCATCATGGCAGGCCGCAATGACTTGTTGTTTCCCTAAATGCACGCCCTCTTCAACAATAGCCTTGGCCAACACCTGCTTCTCTTGGGGTGAAGCTTCTATATATGGCCCCAGCTTTCCCCAAAGTGAACAATTGTACAAGCCCATTACTGCACAGAAATTTACTACTCGAAGGCCCATGGCCCCCGACGAGTAAATCTTGTGATCCAGAGTATCAAGTTTGCATCCCTCGTTGTTAGGAGAGGTATGGGAACCATACTGACTACAAGACAGTGTCACCTCCGAGATAAATGAATTGGGCTTTGGGTGTTGAAATAAAAAGGAACAGTCAGAGTCTATAACTCTATAGAGCCCATCCAGGCACCTGGCAGATGGAGCTGTAGAAGCTGGATGTGTCCAAGCCGCCAATATGACTTCTTGGAGATCTTGCAGCAGTGGCAGCACAACTGGGCCCGAATCTGGTGTAAATAGAGCCCGCATTAAGGGATCTTTTGTCTTCGGTTCCAAAGCTGTATGTTTCAAGTCCAGGGCTTTTGCCACCCGGATTATCTGGTCAGCAAAGGATGTGAGATCCTCAGATGGTGAGGTCGACGACTTTCCTCCGATGGAACCGAAGCGAGTTTGGAACTGATATCCGAAGCACTGTTTCCCTCAGACTGACATCAGTCGGTTGTATGTGGGGTCATCCAAGGCATCCCGTCGAGAGAAGTGTAATTGAGCAGTCAGAGAATGGGGCGATCTGGAGCAAACACAGTGAGAGACCCGAGTCTCCAAAGAATGCCTGCGGGTGCAGGGGTACCACGGAGGAGGCATGTCAAAGGAGTTGAGCGACGGCCCTGGGCTGGAAGGATGTACAAGCAATACATCAGAAGAAGAGGATCCTCAACGATGGGAAGACCGTGCTGAATGCAGGGAATCATAGCCGAAAATCATCAGCACCGACGGAGATCAGTGCCAGGGAGACCTCGATGGAGAACAGTGACGTATCAGTGGAACTGATATCCGAAGCACTGTGGAACAGTGCCGTATCAGTGGAACTGATATCCGAAGCACTGTTTCCCTCAGACTGACATCAGTCGGTTGTATGTGGGGTCATCCAAGGCATCCCGTCGAGAGAAGTGTAATTGAGCAGTCAGAGAATGGGGCGATCTGGAGCAAACACAGTGAGAGACCCGAGTCTCCAAAGAATGCCTGCGGGTGCAGGGGTACCACGGAGGAGGCATGTCAAAGGAGTTGAGCGACGGCCCTGGGCTGGAAGGATGTACAAGCAATACATCAGAAGAAGAGGATCCTCAACGATGGGAAGACCGTGCTGAATGCAGGGAATCATAGCCGAAAATCATCAGCACCGACGGAGATCGGTACCAGGGAGACCTCGATGTAGAACAGTGCCGTATCAGGGAACAGCCTTCGATGCCGGACAACTGTCGGTACCAACAGAATCTCATCGCCAAGGTGAAGGGGATTGCTGACACCAAGTCGACGACAACCCCAGTGCCTGTTCCTCGGCGCTGGAGATGGCAGTGAACGCCGTTTGTGAGCACGTTTCTTCTTTTGCCTTTTTAGCCGGACGTTCAGACCCCACCAATGTTCTCTCTAAGCTGTGGAGTCTTGTGAACGGAAGATTTGTCTTCACTTACCGTGAAGCTTCCTTCTCGGTGGTCCAGGAGTGGGGCGGTCCTTCCATGACTCCTTACTCATGGGACTTAGCCCCTCCCTCTCTGCTTGCAGGGCCGGCCAAACTTTGATCCCAGAGGGGAGGGGCTTGTCCTCTGGCTTCCCAGTTCGTCACCAAGCCAACCTTCTCCCCATGATCCATGGAATCCTGAATGGATAAAAACATCCCAACACAACACCCCCTCTGCCCCCTCTCCAGAGGGCCTCAGGAAGCAAACAACACACCTTCTGTGCATTCTCAACATCAACTTTATTCACAGAAAGAACAAAGGATTGAAACATCCCCAACAACCAACAATGAACCATAAAACTTCATACTATAAAGACCCCCAGACTGTTCTGTATCAGTTCTGTACCTATGTCAGGGCTTAAACTACCTCCATGTCAGAGACCCAGCCAGCGATCACACCCCTTAATAAGCTCTGGAAGCCGTCCCCTCCAACGAGGGTGGGTAGGACCGCCCCACTCCTGGACCACCGAGAAGGAAGCTTCACAGTAAGTGAAGACAAATCTTCCGTTCTCCAGTGGTCCAGAGAGTGGGGCGGTCCTTCCATGACTCCTTACTCATGGGACTTCCAATAGCAGTACTCCCCAGGGTGGGTCAAAACGGCTTCCAGGGCTTACAAGGCATGCTGTAAAACCCTCCTACCAAAGGCCGCCTCTGCCGAGGCGAATTTATCAATCCGGTAGTGCCTGGTGAATGTATGAATGGATTTCCAGGTTGCTGCTTTACAAACGACATCTAGGGATGGGAAAGCCCTATACGCCGCCGACGTGGCTGCCCCTCTCAATGAGTGAGCAGTGATCCCCTCTGGTGGAACCAATCCCAATGCCTTATAGGCCTCCACAATACACCCCCGGATCCACCAACTCAGGGTAGAAGCTGAGACCTTCTTCCCCAAAGCCGACTTCCGGAATGACACAAAAAGTGCCTCTGTCTTCCGCCAATCCCTGGTCCTATCTAAATAGAAACTCAAGGCTCTGCGCACGTCTAGACAGTGCCAGACCTTCTCCTTCTCATGCTTGGGCTCCTGACAGAAGGAAGGAAGAATGATCTCTTCCGACCTATGAAAAGCAGAATTGACCTTGGGTACGAAGGCCGGGTCAGGGCGAAAGTACCACCCTGTCTGAATGAAAGACACACAGCTCCTTATTAATAGATAAGACATTAATCTCTGATACCCTTCATGCAGATGTAATCCCTACCAGAAAAACAGTTTTGAATGTCAATTCCTTAAGCGGACAAGAACCCATCGGTTCAAAGGGCCCTTTACATAATGCCCTCAACACAATATTCAACTGCCAGGTAGGAAACCTGTGCAATTGTGGCGGATTAAGCAAAGCTGTTCCTCGCAGGAACCGCTTAACATGAGGATGAAGACCCAAGGATCCCCCTTTCTTGGTCCCCCTCACAGCCGACAACGCCGCTACCTGTCTCCTTAATGTACTGGTGCTCAAACCCTTGGACAACCCATGTTGTAAGAAGGCTAGTATATCCTGTATATTGGCTGTCAAAGGATCCACGCCTCTATCTACACACCAGGTACGAAACACCTGCCATGTTCCGTTATATACCCGATTGGTGGACCTCTTTCTGGACGCCAACAGAGTATCAACCACCTCTCTCTCATACCCCATGGACGCTAACTGTTGCCTTTCAAGCTCCAAGCTGTCAACTTTAACAAATCTGGTCTCGGATGTAGCACTGCCCCCTGAGAGAGCAGGTCCCCTCTCACCGGCAGACGCCAAGGTTCCCTTACTGACAACCTTAAGAGATCCTGAAACCATGCCCTCCTTGGCCAGAAGGGCGCGACCAGGATCAATTTTGCCTTTTGATCTATTAACGCTTGAATGACCCTTGGAATTAGTGGAATGGGAGGGAATGCATACAGCAGAGCCTTTG
>NW_015164665.1:2406896-2407026 GCF_001447785.1 Gekko japonicus | reverse complement strand
TATCAGAAGCAGAGACAGAATTATCAGAAACCTCCTCCAAGTCACTAAAAAGAGGACTAGTGTCCCTCTCCCCAGAAGATTCTCTTCTGGCCTTCTTCCTAGGAGGGGAGACATCAAGGAGCCTGTAGCT
>NW_015164665.1:2373435-2406752 GCF_001447785.1 Gekko japonicus | reverse complement strand
CATTTTGTCTTCCTCTGCAAAAATGAAAGTAAAAAACCCCATCAGATTACCTAAAATGGCTGACTTCCCCACCTTTGTTCCACTTTCCTCAACAAAGGCTGAGAAAAGAAACTGGAACTACTTTCAACCCCCACAATGCGGAGCAAAAGTGAAACCCAGTCATAACAGCAAATCTGACACAGAGTAAGAGGGTTGCCAAAGGCAAAAGGGGGGGGGAGGAGAAAGCAAAAGGGGGGTGGGGTGGGTTTACCCTCCTTCTGGCTCTATGAGGCTTCTCCCACCTCAGCCAGGAGCCCCATTACCAGTGTCATTCCTACCGTGTTTCAGATGAGGCACTGACCGACCACTGGATCCAACGTGCTTTCCTGAGGCTCCTACGCCTGCAGATGAAAGCACGCAGGTTTTTTAGTCGGTTCCTGAGAACTGCGCTGTTAAGACCGCGCTGCTCAGGTCTTTCCACCGGCTCCACTGCAGATCCCTCACTTCTCCAACGTCCTGAAGAGGGAAGGATCCCCTGTATGCAGCCAATTCTGCTTGGGCATGTGGGAGCCGGGTCCACGGCTGCTGCGACGTCCAAGAGCCTTCCCAGACCGTCAGCAGCCGCCCATAAAAACCGCGTTCTTCTGTGCGCCGCGCGGTTCAGGGAGGGGTAGGAAGGTAATTACCTTCCCCCGCCGCCCAGAAAACTCCAACACCGTCTTCTGTCTTCACTGTGGAATCTTCGTGCTCACGAGAGCACAGCCGAACGTCCTGCTTCAAAGGCAGGGCCAGTAGAACTGGGAAGCCAGAGGACAAGCCCCTCCCCTCTGGGATCAAAGTTTGGCCGCCCTGCAAGCAGAGAGGGAGGGGCTAAGTCCCATGAGTAAGGAGTCATGGAAGGACCGCCCCACTCTCTGGACCACCGGAGAACAAAAATTCTACTTTGTGAGCTACTGGCATTAACGTTGTGAGCAAGTGATCTGGCTACTGCATAAATTAGTTGACTCTTGGGCCATCCTTCCTGAGCTAAGACAAAAATGTGTGAGCCAGAGGCTAAAAAACTGAGCTAGCTCACACTAACTCAGCTTAGAGGGAACACTGGACCCCACCCTAGAGATCATTGGGAGAGAGGTGGCCTGGGCTGGCACAGGGATCGGGACAGAGCTCACGATGGCGGTCTGGAACATTTTCCCGCTGAAACGCCTGGATCAGGCAGAGTCTCTGGAGTTGCTAGGGCCTTCTCCCACAATACGGACTTCAAACGCACAGCCTTGCCTTCACAGGCCTGAGGTGCTAAAGCCTTACGGACCTTGCATGTGGCTGTATTGTGGGCTTCCCCGAGGCACAAAATACAAGACGAGTGCTCATTGGACTGAGCCATCTTCACCCCATAGTCATGGCATTTTTTAAACAAGGCCACTTTTTGCCTGCGGCCACAGTTTTATCTCAGAAATTGTCAGCTCGCTGAAGTAAGTCCTCTTTCAGTGGCGACAAAGAGAACTGAGGGAAGAGTGTTGGCTCCTTCCAGGTCATGTGATTTTGGGGCGGGAAATTGCTACCCTGGGTAGGAGCCAAGCACTCTTGGGAAGAAATTTTATCTTATGAGCGCGCTAGTTCCTCCCCGTGGCTGGCCTGAGGTATCCCAGTCCCATGGGAAGAAATTTTATCTTATGAGCGCGCTAGTTCCTCCCCGTGGCTGGCCTGAGGTATCCCAGTCCCATGTGGGACTGCACAGAAACCACGATGATGAATAAGCATTAGAGACTCAACAGTTTCCTCTCTGTATCTGACAAATTTATGACAAATTCAAATGAATGAGTTTTGGATCAGACTACTGGCTACTATTGTGAACCAGACCTTAGTGTTTCATATTGGTGCTTTGATTTCCAAATGTATCTCCTGATTGGGACTCCAGTTGGAACCAGTGTTCCCTCTAAGCTGAGTTAGTGTGAGCTAGCTCACAGTGCTTTAGCCTCCGGCTCACACATTTTTATCTTAGCTCAGGGAGGATGGCTCCAAAGCAAACTAATTTATGCAGGAGCCAAATCGCTCACTCCCCAGTCCTAGTCTAGCTATACCACCATACTGGCTTAAGTCTGGCCTTTGAACAGCAGTCCAGGAAAGATGGATTTTGGGTTCCTGAAAAGTTCTGAATTTCTATGAAATACCGTTCACTTGCTCTAGGTTTTTTCTTTTATGGGACTAACAGCTATTCAGATTTCAAATATCAATACACTGATATTCTATTCCAAAGCATTCCTTTGTATTAGAATACTACATTTAATGCTTATTTTCATTTCCAATCAATATTTCATGGTACTTCCCTTGCTTTTATTTTTAATCCCTCCCCCCAAGATGGCTCCAAATGATAAATTAATATATTCAAAGTGCTTTGTTGACAGCAAGACAAAAATATAAAGGGAGTATTTCCATGTTTCGGTGGGGGGGAAATGAGTGTCAGTGGCTCCACAGGTGAGCTGAATGGCTAGACATGAGGGACAAGTGGCTGTCTGAAAGGAAAAAAAACTCATTTTAACAATGATGGGTTGAAGATGTGCTTAAATATCTACCCTAAAACTATAAATACGAATAATTTCATACCTTTCCCTCTTATAGTTCACCATACTCCAAATCCATATAATTTTTAAAAGACTTTGTTTGCTGAGTGGAAAATATGGTTTTATATAGCCACCCTGTGAATTCCAGAATTAATTAATTATTGTATGGCAGTGTGTGTAGGATAGATGGTAGATCCTAAGATTGTGTGGCAGCCAGAAGCTCTAGCTCTTTTAGTGTTATGCACCACTAGGTGGTGAGCTAGACTTGTTTTTAAGGCAAGAGACGTTTCAGAGGTGGTCTGCCATTGCCTGCCTCTTTGTCACACCCATAGTATTCCTTGGATTACAGAAAGAATGCTTTAGAATGGCCCCAAAATTGCTATGTAACTTTAATGATAAATCAGCTATAAGATTCTAACGCACAAGAGTTTTTAAAATGTGACTACTCCATTTATTAACTGTCTGGTTTGTCAGAATGTAACCATAATGTGAAAATAAACCTCCCCTATCAACACCATGTACGTCAAATTCCATCTAAACAGGTAACTCTCCATGTTTCTCTCTTAAGAAAAGTATCCCTTTCTACAGAGAAAGAGGCACGGGAAGTTTGTTGCACTTCCTTCTAAAGAAGCAGGTTCATAGCTTGGGGGTGCTCCTGGACCTAAGCCTCCTCCTGGATAAACAGGTGGCAGCAGTGGGCCAGGGGTGCCTTTCAGCAGCTTCAGCTGGTAAGCCTGCTGCAGCCCTTTCTGGACAGAAAATACCTTGCCACTATCTAGATTAAATCACTGCAATGTGTTCTATGTGGGGCTGCCCTTGAAGACTGTCCAGAAGCTACAGTCAGTATGGACTGCTGTGGCCAGAGCTGTTCTGGAGCATCCTGGAGTGGGTCACAGGGTTCATATCACTTCAGTCTTGCTCCACCTACACTGGATTCCAATTTGCTTCTGGGTGCTGGTATTGACCTTTAGAGCCCTGTATGGTTTAGGACCAACACACGTTAAGGATCACTTTTTCCCAGATGAACCTTCCCATTCACTCCAGAGGTCCTGCTTTGGTTGCCCTCCCACATCTGAGGCTAGATGGGTGATGACCCAAGAAAGGGTCCATTGTGGCACCAAAACTTGGAACTCCCTCTATCTGCCTCCCTCTACCAGTGGCTTTCACCAACAGGGGAAGACTTTCTGTTTTGTCTGGTATACCCTCAATTGTACTTCTTCCAGTGGTGTTTATGTGTTTTTGACTGGATTTTATATATTTAACTGTATTTTAATTGTTTAGATGCTTAAATGTTTTTATGCTTGCTGCCTTGTGGAACCTGATTGGGTGGAAAGGCAGCATAAAAATATTTTGAATAAACAAACAAAGTTTGCAGTAAAATAAGCTAATAAAACAGCCACCAGGCACATCCAGTTGGAAGCACAGGAAGAGGAACATTACCACCCATTACAGCTCTGTGTCTAATAACTGTATAAAGTAAAGATAAATAACAGTGTTATCTTGGAACTTGAACTGCCAGCACTACTAAAAGAGTAATTTTAGAAAGAGGATCAAGATCTCCTTATACTATACTGGGGGAATACAGCAATATGACAAGGCTGCAGAATAGCAGAAACAGACTTTTTTATAAACCCAGGCTTATAACAAAGGGGTTTTATCTCTTTTCAGCTGTTTATGGTTTCGGATCTGTTTTATGGATACTTTTTAAGGGCCACTCAATGGTTGTTTTGTGCTGATTTTTATACCCATGGCTTGCTTTTATATTGATCATGTATAATGTTTGTATTATTTTATGCTATTGTTTTTACTTGTGAGCCACCGTGATAGGTGGTATATAAATTCCCTAAAGCAAATAACTTGCAAGAATTGGCTCATATTCTCTATGCTTCATGACAAATGAAATGGTATATACTCTTTCAAGAACCTCCCATTATATTTATTTACCACACTCTCAGTAATTAATCACATCTCACAGAAGCTACAAGGAGCCATCTTGTGTTATTTTTTAATCCTTGTAAGACAAGCTGAACCGAGAAATAATTGTTCAAAGTCATCCTATGAGCTTTGTGACTGAGAAATATCTGCACCCAGGTTTCCATGGTCCAAGGTCTGGCATCTATCAACTACCACACACAATTTAACAGCGCTTACTTGGGGGGGGGGGGAATAAAAAAAGAACACCCAACTGAACATATCAATCTCACTCACTGGCTGGTTATCACATTATGATCCTCAATAACTGAAAGAGCAATGTGGCCATCACAACAAGTAAACTACCTTTAGAGCTTTCATTTGAGTCGGGATGAGGTCTAATAGGTTTTGGTCATACTCATAATTCTAACTGATTGTCTTATTTAGGTTTGCAAAGGAATTTTCCCCTGGGTCAGGTTGGCTTCCTGTTTAGGCAAGGAAAGGGGTTGATTTCCTTCTTCGGCATGTGGCTGCGCAGGCTACATGATGCTATTTCCTCAAGTGCACTTCTTAGAGCAGGGGTGTCAAACATAAGGCCCGGGGGCCAGATTTGGCCCATCCAGGGCTCTTATGTGGCCCGTGAGCAATTTTTGCAAGGGAGAAAGTGCTGGAGGGCAGTGGGCGGAGCCACTCTATTGCGGCTTTAGCACAACACAAAAACCTTGTCCGTAGCAGTCAAGCATCGTGGGAGCATCTGCCCAGTGGTTTTCCTCTGCACCCCCCTTGCAGCCCATGGGACCTTGCAGGGAGGATACACCAACTCAGAGCTTACCAGCTGCTGTCCGTTATACAGTTTCTATCTCTGGTACCTGGCATTACATTTTATGGCACAAATGTCACGGCACAACAATGTGAAATTTATGTCATAACAAATGAGTTTGATACCTCTGTCTTAGAGTGTATGTGGGTGCCTCCACTTGTGGCCCATTATAATCTGATTCTGGAAGTTAACCTGTGGGAAGATGGTGGGTGTGGATACTTTTGATCCCTTTCAACTCTGTGGTTTATAGACAGATGGTTAGACAAGGTCATCTAATCAGAACAAGGCTTGAAATCAACACAACTATTTATGCTGACCTAATTTGGCCTTTGGCCATCTGCATCAATTGAGAGGTCTGCTGTTGGGGAAAGTGTAATTAATCCCTGAATATGCCTGTGTTAGGAAGAACTGGGTTCAGAAATCTGATCTGACATGGATTCGGTGGGAGATGACAAGCCAAGTCACTGGTATTCAGCCTCAGTTTTCCCAGATGTAAATGAAAGTATGAGACATTTTTTGTGCTGACGCAAAGAGAAAAGAGTCTGATGTATAAGTTTTTCACTGGAAGACTAGTTAACTATTGCAAAGACAGAACTCAGGTACTTTTTACTATCATATTCCACATCTCTGCTTGCTCCAGAATCACAGGAGGGCATTTTACTTGCAAAGTTAGCATGTATACAACTTTAGTCACAGTCTGCCACACCACAGAGGCTTTTTTTCTTGGTTGGGTACAGATGAGTCAGACACCATTGCTAGTCCAAAGTGTTCTGGGTGTGGCTCAGCAATTCCTCAAAGTGTAAAGTTTGAACAGCAGTTGTTCAACTTGTATATTTACTCAACAGGTGTTTGAGCAAAAAGAATTCCTTACCTGCATAAGTGAAAATTTGACTATTCTGGGTATAAGCATTTGACTATTCTGGGTATATGCATGCATACTTCTTCATGCACACAAAAGCTTATATTCAAAATTAAACTTTGTTGGTCTTAAAGGTGGCACTGGACTCAAACTTTTTTCTATTGCTTGAGACCAACATGGCTACCTACCTGAATCTACACTGAAATCTGTAAGGGTGCTAGCAGAATATTAAAAGTGCAAAAATAATTCATTCTTTCACTTTCAGAAGTGAGTAGTTAACATTTGCCTATTGCTTACAAGTGAGGGGAGGGGGGTTCACATGTCTAACAGTGATCTTCATATAAAGACTCCATTGGTGGAAAGCTAAAACATCAGGGAGAAGGCTATGTGATACACCTGCCTTACAGACTTAATTTCTATCTGCAGCGAGGTATTTATATGGGGAGAATTTAATTGTGCCCCTATTGGATGTCTGAAGGGCTTATTCTGTGCTCTGTCTGAACATGTGAATGAACACCTTTGTCCTAGAACTAAGGGCTAGACAGTCCATAGGTTTCAGTGGGTGATCCTGGGCCATTCTCCCAGCCTAACCCTACCTCAAAACTGTTTTCAAGATAAAATGGCAGAGAAAGGGAACAATGTATTGCTGCGCTAACATCTTTGCAGGAACGGCAAGATAAAAATGCATTAAATAAATAATAAACAAACTGGGATTCTAAATCTAAATCAAAGAAACATTTATAGTCTTGTTTGCTTGTTCAGATGTTGATGGCAGATGTTCTGAAAGAAACTGATCTCACAACTAAACAAGATGTGTTGATAATCAGAGGTGACTGGAATGCAAAAGTAGGAAACAAAGCAGAATCAAATATTGCTGGAAGATTTGAGCTAGGAGCACAAAATGAAGCCAGAGAGCAACTCACAGAATCCTGTGAAGACAATTTATCTTGAGCATACGTTTTAGGCAACCGAACAGACAAGTGTATACAGGGACGTCACTGGACGGCCAATATAGAAATCAAATAGATTACATAACTGGAAGCAGATGGTGGAGAACCTGTACTCTGTCTGCTAAAACAAGACCAGGAGCTAACTGTGGTATAAACCATTAATTGTTAATATCAAAAATTAGAATAAAGCTGAAGAAAAAATACCAAAAACATTCATAGTGCCAAAATACAATCTAAACAACATTCCTGAAGAGTTTAAAGACCATGTAAAGAACAGGTTTGTATTACTAAATTCAAGTAAACAGGAACCAGAAAAACTATGGGTAGAAACCAAAGACATTATCAACGAAGACTGTGCAAAGACAATACCTGTAGCCAAAAGAAATGAAAAGCCTTGATAAGTGACTGATGAAACTCTTAAAATTGCTAAGGATGGATGAGAATCAAAAGTGACAGAAATAGAATAAGAAGTCTAAATGCAGCAGTGACTTGCACATAGAGACAAAAGAGAACTATTATAATAACCAGTGTAAAGAAAACAAAAACAGAAGAACAAGAGACCTGTTCCACAAGATACAAGAAAACAAAGAGAAATTTAAGGCACTGTTAGGCATGCTGAAAGAACGACGTGTAAGTACACTAATTGAACAGAACAAAATAAAGATGGGAACAATGGATAAAGAATTATACAGAAGACATCTTTTGGGGAACGACCTACAGTTTTAGAAAATGAAGTGAAAGCTACACTGAGAGCAATTGGGAGAAACAAATCATCAGGAGAATATGGGATATCAATAGAGTTATTGCAAGCCACAGAAATGGAGCCCATCACAATCTTAAGGAGAATATGCTAACAAATATGAAAAACAAAACAATGTGTATATACTGGAAACTCTCACTGTACATCCAAAAAAATGAGACATCAAAGACTGCAGTAACTATCGGACATCTCAGTAATTTCTCATGCAAGCAGAGTAATGTTCAAAATCAACAACAATGAGAAATGCCAGAATGAAAAATGCCATGTTCATGCTAGATTCAGAAAAGGAAGAGACACTACAGATTCTATTGTAAATATATGTTGGTTACTTGAGCATAGAGGAGAATTTCAGAAGAAAATCAGCTTGTGTTTCGTAGATTACAGCAAAGCTTCTGACTGTGTGGATCATGAAAAGCTATGGTTGGTTTTAAAAGACATGGGTGTGTCACAACATCTGATTGTTTTGATGTGCAACCTATACTCTGGACAAGTGGCTACAGGACATAACATGGAGAAACATGGTTTCCAATTGGAAACAGACAAAGATGTATTTTATCTCCCTATCTCTTCAATCTATATGCAGAACATATAAGAAAATATGGATTAGATAAAGGTGGAGTGAAAATTGGTGGAAGAAACACTAACAGTTTGAGATATGCAGATGACACCATACTACTGGCAGAAAACAGTGAAGCCTTGAAATGACAGATGATGAAGGTTAAAGCAGAAAGTGCCAAAGGAGGATCAAGAAGACAGAAGTAATGGCTACTGGGGAATTACACAGTTTTAAGGTTGACAATGAAGAGATTGAAATTTTAAAAGATTTTCTATACCTTGGCTCCATCATCAACCAAAAGGGAGACTGCAACCAAGAAATCAGAAGGAGATTGAGACTGGTAAGGGCAACCATGAAGGAGCTAGCAGATATTCTTAAGTGTAAGGATGTGTTGCTGGCGACCAAGATCAAGATAATTCATACCATAGTATTCCTGATTATTATGTATGGATGTGAAAGTTGAAGAAAACTGAGAGGCATTTGAAATGAGGCGTTGGAGGAGAGTTTAATGGATACCATAGACTGCCATAAAGACAAATAAGTGGGTTCTAGATCAAATCAAGCCTGAATTCTGAACAGAAGCTAAAATTATTAAACTGGGATTATCATACTTTAGTCACACTATAAGAAAGATCACTGGAAAAAACAATAATGCTAGGAAAAGTCCAAGGCAGCAGAAAAAGAGGAAAACCCAACATGAAATGGATTGACTGTATCAAGGAAGCCATGGCCCTCAGTTTTCAAGACCTGAGCAAATCTGTTAACGACAGAACATTTTGGAAGGCATTATTTATTTATTTGTTAGATTTATACCCCGCCCTCCCCGCTGAGGCAGGCTCAGGGCGGCTTACATTAAAAATTTTAAAACAGAGTAAAATCATACAATGATTTTAAAGTGCTATACACAGATATTGCATGTCAGATGATGAAACAAACAAATTTCCGAATATTATCCATAACAGGTGTCAGTCAGTAACAGCAATAGCCGATGGCAGAATTCCAGGGTAAGGCTCTGATTTTAAATTAAGATGTTATATGTGGCTTCTCACTCGAATGCCTGGTAGAAGAGCTCTGATGTCCTCAGGGAGCTCATTCCACCAGTATGGACCTGGGACAGAAAAGGTCCTAGCCCTGGTAATGGCCAGTCTGGCTCTCTTTAGGGCCAGGGAGAGCCAGGAGGTTTTGTGTCCCTGAACACATTAATTCATGGGTAACCATAACCAGAAGCAACTTGATGGCATTTAACACACACACATATCATTTGCTGAGAAATCACAAGTAGTAAGTTATCCTGAAATATGCAACGGGAGAAAAGGAGAGACCTCTTAAATGAGACCAAGGCTCTTTTATCTGTGTCCTGTGTAATATTTAGTACACTTAACATTAAACAGCAACAAAACTTGAACTTTCTAGGTACTGGGGATTCAAATGGCTGCACTTATCAATTGAGAAACTCTTAAAGCAATTATTCAAATGGGAAAGGATATAATCACCTAATGTCTCATCAGAACATTTTATGATCCTGTAAAGCAATTCAACAAACTTCCTGAAGAACTAAACTGTAAGCCTGCAGGCAGGGGATGTCCTTTTAAGATTCTTTAGCATCATGCAGCTATAGATTTTCTAAATACATTATTAGTCTATCTACTCAAACACAAAGGGCAACTAATATGTATATATGCACTTTACATAAAGTCATGCCTTTGTATAAGAAAACACTATTATATGATAACTGGAAACCATTATGGTGCAAGGCCTTGGGCATGAGCTGAATGGCAAGGGCCAAGGGCTGCTGGATCCTAGCCTGGGGCTCACAGCCTGGGGCTGACATGAGCCGCCCCAGTGAATCAGGATCCTCCCAGGATGTTTTTGTGTTTTGTTTGTTCATTTAGTTTTAATTGCTTGTTTTGGATTTGTAAATTTCTGTACTGTTTTACGTCCCTTTTGGGAGAAAAGTGGCAAACAGATGTCGTAATAAATCAGTCAGATGGTATTACAGCATAGTTGGGGAAGGGAGTGACATCTTGCTTCATTTATTTCTTGACATTTACTTAAAAGGTACCTGTTACGTTGATAACATCCACAATAAAGTATGAAGAACTGACAACTCTAAAGAATGAAGGACTGAGTCATGAGACCCCACAGCAAGTATTGCAACCCCACAACACTTAAAAGTGTAGAAAGTAAGGGCCAAACTAGATGCTAATGTTTTGGTACGTTGGGTCTCACTTTCCCCATAGCTGCACAGCTACTGCAAGAAGGTCATGTAAAAGACTAGAGGGAGCCCCTCAGCTTGGAATTGTGATGTCAGAAGGACCTCCTGCCTCTTCTCACACTGTTTTTAGAAGCTGAAACAGCCTTGGCAGGAGCTATTTACATAACTATACTCAGGGCTCTAGTCGGGGGGGAGCTCTCAGGTACGGAGCTCCGGAAGAGAACCTCTAGGGGGCGGGGCCGTCACGTGGTGAAGCCCCACCCCCTTCTTTACCCCGCCCTCTGCTTCGATCCTCATTCCGTTTGGGAATGAGGATGAAGCAGGAGGGTAAGTAGCCGGGCCTTCTGACACACTTCCGGTGATGTCAGGGGGCGTGGCATATGCAAATAAGTTATGCTAATGAGTTATGCTAATGAGCTCCGGCAGCTCTTTTTCTACAACAAGACCCGACTATACATATGTAGTATGTGGAGTATTGAGCACATGGCACTTGAAATTATATATATAACTCACTGCTGGGGCTGTTTTGGCTTCTGAACATGGTGTGTGGGGGAAGGCACAAGGCCCTCCTTCCCTCACACCAGTTCCAAGCTGAAAAGGCCTCCTTCTGGTCATTAAAATGACTTTCCCTGGAGCAACTGTGCACCTACAGGGAAAATGAATTAGGTCTGGGAAACCCAGACCCAAGTCACCAAAAAAACATAACATCTAGTTTGGCCCTGAAGCTCAAGGTTATTTGCAGTGAAACCTCTTTGCAGCAACCATGGTATCATCTTAACAAACCTACAATAATTCAATACCACATAAGTTAAATCAGTTGAGTGCAATTGCTGGTTTTCAGCAATTGGCCACCTGAAACTTATAATCAATAAAAGAACAGCCAACAGTCTTTTGAATATTCAATAATCATATGGAAGAGGGCTAGAACATGGAACAGATCTGAGCAGAAAGAAAGCACCACACACATACAAATCCGGAACACATTGATCCCCTCTGTATTAGCAACCTGGCCATTCAGCTTACCATGGCCAACCTGTTTAATGGACACAGAGTAAACTCCAAATAAGCTCAACATCAGCACTTGGCAGTGTGTAGATTCAACCACTTGTAAAGTCAGAAAGTGGTCCCTGAAACCAGTGACATAAGCAACCAGAAAGCTGCTGTTCTATTCAAATAAATGTTATTAACTGGTAAATGTGATCATGTATTCCTACACTTAAAACATATTTTAAATTTAATCTACTCAATAGGCTGTCAATATGTTTTAACTCAACAAACCCAGATTTATGGGGCGTTTACCCCACAAACCCACTTCAGCTTTAATACAAGCACTCTCAGTCCAATGTGTCCGAGGGGCTTTTCCAAGAACTGCTATATCCATCTTTGGGACACAATGAAATATTAGAGGACTGCAGATACAGAAAGGAATTATTTCCCTCTAAGCATGATAAAAAAGGAGGAGGAGGAGGAAAGCAGCTGAAAAACAGTAACATATATACATTGCATACACACACATGCTATACATGAAACAAATTTTCTTTCAAAAAACCTAGACTTTTGTAGTCATATAATTCTAGAAGATTTCCCCTGCCTCATTACTTAGCTTGTCACTGATGGTATGATTCTATACTGCAGAAAAGTATTAGAATTACTCAATTTTATGTAGTTATAAGAATTTTTAAAATTGTTAACAGATAATTCTGAGTTAGTATTTAAATACTTCATTTTAGATGTTGCAAGATTAATTGTATTTATTGAATATTAGTCTTAGGGACAAAGTACACAGTACAGGGAACTTGTTTACTCAAGCAGTACAGGGACAGATTTGGATAAGGAACATGACACTGGGGGAGGAAGGTCTCCAGGCTCCCCTCCCACCAGTTTCCAGAGCTGTAACAGCTCCAAAGGGGGCACTATTTACCCACTGTAGTGAATAATGCCCATCAGGGGAATTCTGGCTCAGGAAATAGCATGGGGGAATAAGGATAAGGCCCCCCCTCCCAGCACTGTAGTCCTGACCCAATTCTGTATTTGAAACAATATCATGTGAAGGTTAGCACACCCCATTTGAGTGCTTTAAATACTATTAAATGAACAACTAGGAACAGATGCCTAAGACTGAAACATCAGAATATACACAGAGGACAGAAACGAAATAAAGGCCAACAGGCCTCTATTATGTACATAGCCAAGAATAGAACAGCAACTATATCTCTACTACATATTCATTGTTCAATGAAATAATAGAGTTGGGAAAAACAGGTTGCTTACCTGTAACTGATGATCTTCGAGTGGTCATCTGTGCATTCACACCCATGGGATCTAGTGCGCACGCGCTGGATCAATTGGTGCTGTAGCAAGCTCTTTTAATGGATTTTCGCGACCAGTCCCTCGGGCATGCTCAGGAACCCCACCGCGCATGCCCAGAGGGGTGGGTGTAGACATCCCGCCAGTTCCTTCAAACCGCCACAAATCAACCCCTATTAAAAATGTAGACGCTTACAGCAGCAGGGAAGGAGGGCGGGTGGTGTGAATGCACAGATGACCACTCGAAGATCATCAGTTACAGGTAAGTAACCTGTTTATCTTCGACGTGGTCTCTGTGCTTCACACCCATGGGAGATTAGCGAACAGTGGCCTACCTGGAGGAGGGTGCTGGTAGGTCCTTTACTGCATAGCCGAAGATAGAATGTGACGTCCCATGCTGGTATTGGTGTTCTTACGGACGTCTAGGGCGTAGTGCCTAATGAAGGTGTTAGGCGTGGCCCATGTAGCGGCTCTGCAAATGTCCGTCAGCGGCACTCCCTGGAGGAAGGCAGTGGAAGTCGCAACAGCTCTGGTGGTATGAGCCCTGATAGGGCCAGGCAATGGATGTTTGGCGATCAGGTAACATAGACGGATGAGACCCACAATCCACTTTGACAGGCGCTGAGCCATGACGCGAGTACCCAGCCGTGCTGACGCGTAAGAGACGAACAGTTGCGAGCCTCGTCTAGTTGGGTGTGTTCTATTGAGGTAGAACAGGAGAGCCCGCTTAACATCTAAAGTGTGAAATAATTTGTCCTCCGCTGATGCCGGATTAGGGAAGAAATCAGGGAGGAAGACCTCCACCTGCAGGTGGAACTCTGACACCACCTTCGGCAGGAAGGAGATATCTGGTACGAGGTGGATTCCGTCTGGCAGAAAGGACAGGTAAGGTGTATCGTGCCGGAAAGTCAATATTTCTCCCACTCGTCTAGCCAAGGTGACAGCAATTAAAAAGGCTGTTTTCCATGCTAGAAGTTTGAGGTTGCATGTTGCAAGCGGCTCAAAGGGCTTTCTCATGAGCTGGCGGAGAACTAGAGGAAGGTCCCAGGGAGCGACTGGAGTTTTGACAGGAGGGTAGAGATGCAATAAACCTTTTAAAAAACATTTTGAAATCGGATGGGAAAACAAAGTGCATCCGTCAACTGGAACATGGTAGGCTGAAAGAGCGGCCAAATAAACTCTCAACAATGAATGGGAAAGTCCCGAGTCAGCTAGGGAGAGAAGGAATTGGAAAACTCTTTCGAGACCCACTGAGGTGGCTCAAGGGGCGTCATCACCTAGGGAAGAACAGAACCTTTGCCTTTATAATTGTAGGACCTCCGCATAGTAAATTTCCTGGAATTCAACAGAATGGTCACTAGGCGGATGGAGAAGCCGATGACGTTATTCTCCATGCCGTCAGTTTCAATTGTGGTATGTCGTGACGTAGGAGAGGGGAGTCGGAGAGGAGGAGGAGGTCCTGAGTCAGAGGGAATTGATGGTATATCCCTTCTGATAACTCGAGGACTGTTGAAAACCAAGGTTGTCTCAGCCACCATGGAGTTATTAAGATGCAGTCCACAGCGTCTCTTAGTATTTTGCAGACCACTCTCAGAAGCAGAGGTAAGGGAGGGAACAGGTAAAGAAGTCCTGTGGACCAAGGGTATAGGAGACCGTCTCCCAGAGATTGTGGGTCCCTGCCTCCTTGACTGCAGAACAGAGGACACCTTTTGTTGTTTCTGATGGCAAAGACATCGACTTGGGGAGCTCCCCACTTGTGGAAGAGTGGGGGAAGGTATGTTGGGTTCATCCCCCAATTGTGAAGGCTGAGTCCTGTTCGACTTAGATGGTCTGCCTGCACATTCATGTGTCCGGGAATGTGAGTGGCTACGAGGAAAATGTTGTTGGCGATGCAAAGCTCCCACAACTGAATGGCAAGGTTGCAGAGGCATAGGGAAACAGTGCCTCCCTGTCTGTTGACATAAGAAAGCGCCATGGTGTTGTCCGTGAGGACTGTGACACATTTTCCCTTGATTAAAGGTAGGAAGCTGGTGACAGCGTGTTGTATAGCCAGGAGTTCTAGGAAGTTCATGTGCTGCTTCCTCATCTGCGCGTCCCATTTGTCTCCAACAGAGAGGCCCATGGAGTGCGCACCCCATCCTGTCAGGGAAGCATCCGTCGTTATGGTGACTTCGGGTGACGTAGGGTGGATGGGTGCTCCCTGGAAAATATTCGAAGGGACAGTCCACCAAAGTAAGAGTCCCGTAGGCTGGGAAGAGGGGATAGGAGGATGGTGTGTGCGTTTTTTGACAGGTCATAGTTGCGGATAAACCAGAGCTGTAAAGGACGCATTTTGAGTCTGGCAAAGACGAGAACCGACATAGTTGCAGCCATCAGGCCAAGCAGCCTCTGAATTTGGAAGGCAGTGACGGAGGCTTGGGTACGGATGACGGTGGCTAAGGAAATGATATCTGCCGCCCTGTCGTGGGGCAGGTAAGCCATGCATGTCATGGAATCCAGTATAGCGCCGATGTACTGTATTCTCTGGACTGGACACAATTGAGACTTTTGCCGATTGACTTGTAGGCCCAGATTCTCCAAGAGTGTCAGAGTCTCTATGACGTTTGAGACCAGGGCATTCTTGGAAGGCGCTACCAGAAGCCAATCGTCGATTTATGGGTAGATGGAGACACCCTGGAGACGGAGGAAAGCTGCAACCACAATCATAGTCTTTGTGAAGACTCTTGGGGTGCTGGACAGGCCGAATGGAAGGGCCGTATACTGGTAATGCTGTTGACCAATCGCAAAGTGTAGGTATTGGCGGTGGGAGGGGTAGATGGTAAGGTGGAAGTACGCGTCTTGGAGGTCAAGGGTGGCCATCCAGACGTGTCTCCGAAGCAATGGCATGATCTGTTGTAGGGACACCATGCGGAAGCGGTGGTAGGTCACAAAATGGTTCAGTTCCCTTAGATCTAATAAGGGTTGAACGCCTCCATCTCGCTTCGGGACTGTGAAGTATCAGGAATAAAACCCCGTCCCGTGGAGGTGTGGTGGTACATGTTCAATGGCTCCCTTCTGCAAAAGGACGGATACCTCTAGGAGAGATGGGGAAGGGGACGTGGAGACGACGACAGGAGTATTGGGGTTCTGGTGGAAGTGGATTCGGTAGCCTCGGGTCAAGTGGCCTTGACTCCCAATGCTCCTGTGGAGTAGAAGCGTCTGCCAAAGGCATCCAATTTCTTACCTTCCTTGTCAGAAGGTGCGGAGTGGATTTAGAGGAATGGATTTAGAGAAAGATGTTATCACCATCAAGTTTGGCTGAGGGTGCGAGAATAGGAATTCGGCATCTGCCTCTTGGACCCTATACATGTGGTCCAGTCGTCTCGTGGACACTGGGGCTGACGAGGGTTTTAGCCATGGTGCCTTTGCTGCCTGCAAAAGGACTGAAGACATGGGCAATGCCAAGGTGGAAGAGGTATCAAGCGGGACTATATCAAAAACGGCATCCGTTGCCTGTGGATGTTGCTGGACTACAGAGAGGCCTAAAGAGTGGGCCATTCGTTTGATTAAATCTGTGTATGACATAAGGTTGTCGGATGGGGATATGGGTGGGTCCTCAGCGACATCCTGGTTGGGAGATTTATGGTCAGGAGAGGTATGAGCCTCAGATGCTTCCGTATCCGAGTCGTCTTCCATGGAGTCAGAGGAGTCTTGGTGTGGTATTTGGACCGAAGTGTCCTCTTGACAAGCTATAGGTTTTGGTGGAACAACAGGGCTTGGAGTGACCTGCGGGTTGGGAGGACGACTTGGTTCCAGACTATGGTGGGAAGGATCATCTGCAGGAGGACAAGACAGAGATGCCAAAGGTCTCGACTTGTGGGGCGACCTCGATCTATGAACAGAGTGGGACGAATAGCGATCCCAATCAGAATAGCCCGCCAGAGTCAACCACGGCATGGATGGTGGATAAGCCCCGTAACAGGTACCTCAACTGTCGTTGATCCCAAGATATCGGTGGTGGAGGGGGCAGGAAGACTCGCAGGGATCTACTTCTGGACCGTGGACGTCTGGGAGACAAAGCAATAGCCTGTCTGTGAGAACTGTCTCTGTAGTCGATATCGACAGATTGGACATGGAGACGCGGAGGATGACACTGCGTACTGCAAGAAGCGTGTCGGTACCGACGTGTTTCGACATCGGGAGCCTCCGATATCATCAATGCCAATGAAGTAGAAGGAGAGGGAGAAGACTCAGCACCCATTTGGTGACTTAGGAGCTCTACCGTCTCGATGTCGGAGTAAGGGCGCTCCACTTGTTGGATGGGGGAATCCAATAGTTGGATGGTCGGTATCGGTGGAGGGAGTTGGGCCTCCGATATCGATACTGCCGTTGGAGCGGAGGCACTTTAGGGGCATCACCCAGTGCAGGCACCATTTCCTTCCCCTTCTTTGCCGCCTTAAGGAACGTTGAAGTGCCCTTCCTCGCAGACTTGTGATCCTTACTTGCCTTGGCCGCCTTTTTGATTGGCGTGGATGCCGGGAGCTTCGGTGTCGAGCGGTCGGCATCGAAGGCAGGTGTCAATGCTGGAGCTGTCGATGTTGATGGTATCTCCTCCATCGCTGAGGTAGGAGTAAGGGCCGATTCAAGCAGCGCTACTTTAAGGCGCGCAGCTCGGTTTTTCCGTGTTTGATTACAAAAACGAGCACAGTGACGACAGGACTCTGGCCGGTGAGACTCTGCGAGACAAAAAATGCACAGGGTATGAAGGTCGGGAGGAGCAAGTTTGCTGCCGCAACCCTTGCACCTATTGAAAAAACCAACTTCTTCTCCATAAAAGAAAGCAAAGAGGGGACGTTCGAGGGGGGGGAATAGCCCGAAGGCCTGAGGTAACTGGTAGACTCCCCCTCAACAGAAATAAATGGGTTGTTTTTTTAAGAACAAATAAAAAGAGAAAAGAAAATTAAAATAAGGAAATAATTCCTAAGAGCTGAGGCGAATAGCCAAAAGCGAACCGATCTGACCGACGAAAAATAGGTCTACTCAATGCAGCGGTAAGAAAGGAACTGGCGGGATGTCCGCGCCCACCCCTCTGGGCATGCGCGGTGGGGTTCCTGCGCATGCCCGAGGGACTGGGCGTAAAAATCCGTTAAAAGAGCTTGCTACAGCACCGATCGATCCAGCGCATGCGCACTAGATCCCATGGGTGTGAAGCACAGACACCACGTCGAAGATAGAAATGTTATTTCGGGAGGTGGCTTACCTTCCAGCATACAAATAACAACTAGATATGTAGAACTTTTGAATTACCTGTTTCTTCAGTTCTTCCAATTTACGTTGTCTTGCATGAAAAGCTTTGCTTGGAAAAGCCCAAAAGTAATTCGAAGTTCCAATCCTATCAGTGTCCACCATGCCATCATCGACTAAACTCTGTAAGACCTCTTTCACTGACATTGCAGCTGTCAAAGTCATGAACACCACATTTTATTTATGTGCCGCCTCTTCAAGTCCTGCTTGAGGCAGTTTACAGTTAACATTACCACAATGTTAAAAAAATAAGCCATTAAAAACAAATGATTGGACATAAGCAACATAAAGCTATCCATAAAACAGAAGCAGATCATTAAAAATGCTGATAAGATAAAAACCCCTAAGCCTGGGTAAAAAGATGTATTTTGGCCTGACATCTAAAAGAAAGTAAAGCAGGCACCAGATGAGCTTCAAGGGGGAAGGCGTTCCAAAGGCAAGTTGCCACCACAGAAAATCACCTGTCTCTAGTCATCACCCACCTCACCTCTGAAAGTAGGGTACAGAAGTCAGGGATTGAGAGGCAGATCTTAATTGATGAGCTGGACAGTATGGGAGAAGATGATCTTTCTGGTAACCTGGTCCCAAGCTATTTCGGGATTTAAAAGTACCAGCACTTTGAATTGCACCTGAAAACAGACAGGTAAGCAGTGCAGATCTTTCAGCATGGGGGGTGATATGATCACCCTAACCAGCCCCTGACAGTAGTCTGGCCACTGCATTTAGGACCAATTGAAGTTTCTGAATCATGTTCAAAGGCAGCTCCACATAGAGAGCACTACAGTAATCTAACTTGGATGTAATCAGAGCATGGATCACTATGGCCAGATAACACTTTTTGAGGAATGGCTGTAGGAAGTGAACCAGCTGGAAGTGATATAAGATTATATGTACCACGGTGCAGTTCCCCAGCACCACCTTCTGGAATTGTTTGGTCAAGTAAAAGCAGAACTACCAAAAGCACAGCGGCCCCTTCTCTGCCCAGCCAGCCTCTCCAGGATACCATGATCAATGGTACTGAAAACCACTGAGAGGTCCAGGACAATCAACAGGGATGCACTCCCCCTCTCAGTTTACCAAAGAAAGTCATAGGTTAGGGCAGCCAAGGTCGTTTCTGTGCTAAAGCCAGGCCTGAATCCAGATTAAAGTGTAAAATGAATCACCAGAGGATGCTGTGATGGCCAGAGCATAGTTTTAAGAGGTAATAAGAAAAATTCATAAAGGATAGGTCCATCATGATTACTAGTCATAGTGACAACTGAACCTCCATATGCAGTAAACCTATGAATACTGATGCTGGGAAGCAACACCAGGAAAAGACCTTGGACTCTATACCCCAGTTGGTTGGCCCTCCAGGGAACTGACTTGCCACTGAGTGAAACAAGATGCTGGGCTAGATGGACTACTGGTCTGATCCAGCAAGGCTGCTCTTAAGGGGATCAGCAAAAATTGTTCACTCTTCCTCAGCAGAAACATGCCGCAGGATTCAAACCATTATTTTTACATTATATCTATTTTATATGCATCCAGAATAGCAGAGTGACATAGTTAAGATATATTTACCAGGATATCTGACTCTTGGCATTTTTACAGCTCATCACCGAGGATAATTTTAAAAACTCAAAGATGAAGCACACAGATGCTTCACAAAATGAGAATTTATTTCTGCTTATCAATCTGGCAAATACCATATTATATTATACAGCTAAACATTCGTAAAGATTTAGATAACCTGCAGAGGACATAAGTTCCAAAATGGTGGGTCAATCACCAAAAATGTGTAGTTCTGTCATCCAAACCTGACACAACAGGTGATTTAACAAAGACAAGTATATTAATCTAATCTATTGTGAAAGGACATTAGTGCACAGATGATCTCTTTGATACATAGTACCTAAACAATTTCATGCAATGAACGTAGCAATCCAATTTTTAGGTTTTGTAAGCAGGTATCTATTACAGAGGTGGACATGGTGACCAACTTTTTTCACTTCACTTGATGAGAAGGAAAGCATTTTTCCACTTGTCCTCAGAAACAAAAATCTTGTATGTTGCAACTGGAAACATGGGCTCCAGCTCAGTAAAGCTTATGGCACAAGGTTAGTTAGTGTTTGAGGAGACACATGACTTGGGGAAAAACAAGCACTCACTTATTCCTTTCTCTTTGGGAGCAATTTTCTCAATATCCTTTAACTGGAACACATCTTTCTGGCAAAAAAAGAAAGACATCATTATAAACACACAATGACATCGAAAAGTAGAGAAATTAGCACTGCCTAGGACTCCTTCCTCTGCAAAGAGGACTTGTAGATTCAGGATGACAGCCATGAATCAAAAAAACACTTGAAATTTGCATGAGAAACTTCATGTAATCACCTTTCTGGTTTTCACAGGCACTGGCAGAATGGCTTGCCCTTTGATACATTTCAGATCTACACCCTTCTGGCAGCAGGGTGAATGTTCCAAGAGTTCTCCAGACCTGCTTCACTAATCTGTGTCATTATGTAGCCAAGAGTTAAATTCTCCTTCTTAGGCAAAAATTGATTGAAGATTCTAAACTACATGAACCTTCTAAATGTATCAAAAAAACTCTGTTTTGATTTTTCCTTTTCTTGTTTTGCCACATTTATCAAGTAACTTGTCAATGGTTCCATCCTTCTAATACTCCTGGCCTGTTGAACTGGTAGCAAGCAGCTGAGTATTCTGTTTTGATTTGCTTCAGAACTTTTTGAATCCACTCCCACACCAATGATTCACAGAGCACCTGTCACTGTATTCTTCACCCCAGTTCAACTTAACTAACACACCTCTAAATCTGCTTGCTCCTGTTTTCTCAGAGACACTGTGGAAGGTTCCATTTCTAAATACAGGTTTGAGCAGCCTGTATTATGGAATAGCTGAAAAGTACCTGATATATACAAATATCAGTAGGCATTATTGAAAATGGAAAACCAGATTTAATACTTTCTCATTTTAACTGTATTATTTACACTCAGACTTGGAAGTACAGTATAGCATTAAATGTAAAGCCTCTTTGACTGGCACTTAGTAATCAGAAGACATGTTTACCAAAGTTGGGTGGAAAGCATAGCTGGATTTGAACTATTCAATGCTACTTTACCACACCCTTTGCCAGCCAGCAAATAAAACTTCCAAAAGAACACATGGCTCTCACGTACAATTTTTTTAAAAGCTAAAACAGTTTAAAGTTCTTAACTGGAATATTTTTACTGTAAACTCTTGCAATGCCAGAAAATTCAGAAGAATTTACACATAGATTTCTGAAAACTTTCTACTAGAATAAGACACCAGTTTATATGAGCCTTGTGTTCAAAACAGCAGGGCCAGGTTGGCTCAGCCTGACAGACGGCTGAATTCAAGAAGCATTGATCATACTAGCAACAACATGCAAGTCTAAAGCAATCATGCAGCTTCTGGCATTGCCATCTCCCTACGCAACCTGACAGGACATTCCAAGATATTCCCTGGCATCACTCCAGCTTGTGGGACACATATTCAGTTTGCAGCAAACTTGCTCTGAGCCATGCCTACACATCAAGCTCACTTTTTAATTTATTAAAATAATAATATTATACGTTTCCTCTTTGGGGCTCAAGAGAGCATAGTTAAAACAAGGATTTGAATAAAAACCCAACAAAATGCTGGTAGCTCCAATACCATTGAATACTCTTGCAGATAAAACAATCCTACAACACTTCCAAAAACCTGTAATGCCCCCCTCCCCTATTCGGGGCCTAGCCCATAAACTCTAAGTGGGCAGCCATAGGTGTGTGTGTGTGTGGGGGGGAGAGAACAGTAGAAGGAGGCAACTGAAGGAACATAATGGATGCACAAATAACCATGGGGAGAGATGGTCATTCAGATACGAAGGCCCTGGGCTACAAAGGGCTTTTTAGGTTTTAACAAGCACCTTGAATTATACTCTGAAACAAATTGGAAGCCAGTGTGTTTGTGTTGCCTAGCCCCTGATAACTATGTTATGGGCTGTAACATTCTGAATCTGCTGAAGTTTCTGGGCTGTCTTCAAGGGCAGCCCCATATGCATCATGTAACAGTACTCCAACTGCAAGATTACAAAAGTGCAGATCAGTATGGCCAGCTCTGCCAAGTCTAAAAAAAAGAAGACATCTGTCAAATCAAATGTAGCAAACAGAAGGCACTCTCAGCCACTACAGCAACCTGATTTCTATACAGCAAGACTGGCTCCACAAGCACTCCTAAACTCTTAAGCTGATCTGTGAAAACTAACTCCACCGTGTCCTAAAAAAGGTTTATTCCCTCAAAAAATTCAGCTTTCTTAAACAGAGCCATCTCTTTCTTAACTAGCAGAACAAATTTAAAATAGATCACTTGACCAGCCAGTTTGGTGTAGTGGTTAAGAGCAGCAGACTCTAATCTGGAGAACCAGGTTTGATTCCCCACTCCTCCACATGCAGCCAGCTGGGTGACCTTGGGTTAGTCACAGTTGTCTCAGAACTGTTCTCTCAAGAGCAGTTCTCGAAAGAGGTCTCTCAGACCCACCTACCTCACAGGGTGTCTGTTGTGAGGAGAGGAAGGGAAGGAAATTGTAAGCTGCTCTGAGACCCCAAGTGAAGGGCAGAGTATAAACTCAACTCTTCTTCTTCATTACTTCAAGGAACTGATTAACAACTGAAATGACTGTATTTATGCCTGTCATTTATACCCCACCTTTCTTCTCAATGGGGACCCAAAGCGAAGTGACTTATGTTGTTCTCCTCGCCTTCAACAATCCTGTAATGTAGTTTACACTGAGAGTATGTGACTAGCCCAAGAGAGCTTCCATGGCAGAGTGGAGATCTGAACTTCAGTCTTGCAGATCCTAATCCAACACGCTAACCATTGCACCATACCAGCTCTCCATGCACAGGGAGGCTTAGACAATAAAATATTTATTTATTTCTTTATTGGATTTATATCCCGCCCTCCCCTTGATGGGTGGCTTCCAACAATAAAATACAATACAATTAAAGCAATTTAAAACACAATTTACATTTTAAAATACAAAACGGCATCGCATAATACAACTCGAGTAAGAACCAGATGACTCATTGGTTAATGATATTAAATTTAAGTTTTGCTTGGAGATCCCTAAAATTTAAGATTTCAAAGGACCCAGGCTACTGATGGAGGAACCCAAGGAGGGGGACGCCCACTGCCTCAACCAAAGGCCTGGCGGAAGAGTTCCATCTTGCAGGCCCTGCGGAATTGTGGTAAATCCCGCAGGGCCCTGATCTCGCACGGGAGCTCATTCCACCAGGCATTCCACCAGGCATATGGTACTCAGCATTCAAAGGACAACCAGCCTCTTGCTCCAGACATGCATAAGGTATAAAACTGGCTTTTGAGGCAATCCAAAAGTCAGGTCCAAAACCACTGCCACTCTGAAGGAAACTGTGTGAAGGAAACGGTGTGTCCTATCAAACAGAAGAGAATGAAACCACTACAGGGCTACTCCTTTCATACCAAGCAGATATTTTACTAAGAATGGTGTGATCTACCGTATCAAATGCTGCCGTCAACTGTCCAGTTTAACCTGAAAACAAAAATCATTCAGCAGTCCAATTCCAAAGCCTGGCCTCAAAATGAACTGAAATATGCTGACGGCAGATGCAGCACTGACGTTCTGAAGTTGCTCTAACACCATACAGTTCACTGCCTTTCTCAGAAAAGATAAATCGGAAACAAGTCTACAAGTGGCCGCATCATCCTTGAGCTTATTAAGCAGAAGTTTTATGTTTGATTCCTTCAGAGGCTCAGTGAAAACAAAAAAAAATTTCTCATTAGAAAGCATGCTTATGGTGAAACTACTCCAGTTACGACAGTTTGCAATAACAATGCTACTTACTGATTCAAAAAATATTTCCATCATCCGAGTTCTCTTCTCTTCAATGCTCAGCCCCCTTTTCTTTGACTAAACAGAAAAAATGCAACAATCTAAATACTGCTGTCAAACTTAACATATTGCTTTGTTAACTCTAGAGAGATGCCCTTCATGGGACTTCTCACATAACCCATCCTCAGTGTTCAAATAAACAAACAAGCAAATACAAGTGCATAGATTAAGGTAGGTAGCCCTGTTGGCCTGAAGCAGCAGAACAAAGTTTGAGTCCAGTGGCATCTTTAAGACCAAAAAAGTTGTATTTAAGGTATAAGCATCTGTGTGCATGCACACCTCTTCAGATAAGACGTGGCAGAACAGTCCCGCTCTGGCCTGCAGGCCCTGTTCCTCCCTGCCCTCCAAGGTATTCCTAACACCTGGAGAGGCTTTTCCACCATCACCTGACCTTTGGAGGAATCGCCCACTGGGTGGGTCAGGACTCCCAGCTTCCCATCCAAGTTCTGAGTCCTTGCACTGTGTCTCTCATTGCCCAGCACCTGGTCACCATGGGGGCAATTTTCTGTCTTGTGCACCCCTGGAGGAATAACCACTTGCCAACTGGCTGCCTACCTCCTGGTGCTTCATTTAACATAGTGTGTCCAAGACGGTGGAAGTCTATGGAGTACAAAGAACTACTACCAGGATCAACAGTTATAAAGTATTTATTGAAACGAAAATGTTTACAAGCATACTTTTACCACAGCACCAGGTTGAGCATGGGATTCAAAAGAAAAGGGTAAAACACAATTCCTATGTCCCTCACTCTATACATGTTCTTTCTGTTGTTAAATATGAGGCAGGCTCTTTAGCTTAGAAAGTTACAGATCTCTACAGCATTCCCATTACTTTGAAGGCTCCATTAGGCCAGCACATGGCTAATGGTCACCTTCTCCAGACCTCAGTTGAGAGTTCTGTCCGCTTTGATGGAATCAGCACAAAAAGGACCTCCTCCTTGCTACAAGGAGTTTTTAGCATATCTGCTTCTCCACCCACTGACCAGGACAGGCTGGGTCAAAAAAGCTTTTCCTGAAGAGGTAGCCGTGGTGAAGCTGGAAACCATTGAACTGACTTCCCCCTCCCTACCTGTTCTCTGCTCAGAGAGAAAAAGGCGCCACTGGACTCAAACTGTTCAAATACAAGTGCAATATGCAATGTTATATATCCCATCCCAAGGAAAATCACAATTTTTTTACACATCTTTCATTTATGCAGACTGCACCACTTCCATGGACCTACAACTTCCTCCAGTTTTAGTATGCACAACTAAGAAATCTACATCGGCTGAGTACTGTTGCCATGTGACGTGCCAACTGTGTACTTAAGCAGCACAAAGCAGAGAAATATTACTGCTTTTAACTTTAAAATGTGCAGTCTTTTATATTTTTAAGAGAATACAGTAATAACTATTACATCTTATGCAGCATATTCCACATCTTTCTGGGAAAAGTGCTGCTTAATATATACTGTGCATGTAACTGTATATACCTCTTTCAACTAGAAAAGAAATTTTAGTAAACTTTTTAGATCACAACAGTTTGGTCTATTAAACATGCTTTGTGATCTTTTGCCCACTCTTAGGCCGAATCCAGACATTTTAGGTGAAGGTGTTGATTCTCTCAGTTAAGATAGATGACAGGAGTTCATGAACTGTGTCAGAAAGCATGGAAGAAGGCTGACATGACGTACCTGTAATAGGTGGATAGTCCCAGGTTTCCCCAAGATAGGAAATGTATAGTTGACCAGAGAGAAGTACTACTGGACATGTGATTGCACTGGAGGTTCCATTTGTATTTTTGCCCAGTGGTTAAACTTTGGAACAATTGTTTTCTGATCTTTATTTCATATTTTGTATATGTTTGATTGTATATATTTTTACATATTAGCCAATATGTTCGATTTGCATTAGACCTCTGAGGAAGGCCTGTGAAGGCCGAAACGCGTTAGGTCTATTTTATCAGCCTTTGTATTTTTATATTTGTATATGAGGTATGAATGGGCCCTTATTTGTTATTTTAATTTGTGTTTAATAAATACATGTATATTTTTGTATGTTTCATAATTAGATTTTTAGAGTTGGCCCTCTTCTATTCTTGACTAACCTTTTTAGGTTCTGAATTCTAGGTTTATGGCAAGAATACTTCCCATGAGCACTGATCATTGCAAATGTTAATCTGTACTGCATGGTATAAAGGATTGGGAAAAGGTTCCCCTGGAGTTTCAGAAGTTTCTTATCCACTAAGTCATTTCAAGGTTCCTAAATGAAAGCCTCCTTCCTCAAATTATTATGCATACCTTTCAAATGCCACAGGTCAAAAAGATCATGGGACTGCTGAGGTGGATTTTTGAGGTCGCGAGCTCAACACATCAAATGCTGGTGGTCTTATACATAAATAAATATACTCTAAACACAATATATATTTACAGTGAGGTAAAAATCCCATGACTCAGTTCACCCTAGCTGTGGGATGGGGGGGAAAGGGCTACTTTCTTACTGCAAATGGTCACTATCTTAGCAAAGTCTGGGACTCTGCACTCATTGAAGGTCTTTAAACAGTTTTGCACAACTAGTTAATGGATTGTATTTTTCTGTATTGAGTTGCCTGCAACAACACCTCGGGGCCGCGGTGGATCAGAGGTTAAGACGCTGAACTGCAGACTGGAAGGTCTGTAGTTCGGCAGTTCGAGACCCGAGTGCCGTATGTTGGAGTGACCTCTCGTCTCTGACTCCAGCTCCTGCCAGCCTAGAAGTTCAAAAGCAAGAAACTGCAAGTAGATAAATAGGTACTGCTTCGGTGGGAAGGTAAATGTGTTCTGTGCGCCTCAGCGTTTAGTTATGCTGGCCACATGACCACAGAAACGTCTTTGGACAGCGCTGGCTCTTCAGCTTGGAAACGGAGATGAGCACCGCCCCTTAGAGTCGGATTCGGCTGGCTTTCAAGCAGGGGAAACCTTTACATTTACCTAACAACACTTCACCTTATACTGCTTGCATTTCACAGACCCTTCGTTCTATTTTTCCCCCTCTACCTTCTACATAAAATGACAGCATAGGGAGGATTCCTTGCATTTGAATAAACAGGGTCCAATCCATCAAAGTTTATGCTGGAATACACATATAAATCTTTTAAGATTCCACTAGACTCCTGTTTATTTTTGCTACAATAGATTAACATGGTTTCTTCTCTGGAATTACTACATGAAGAATATATTGCTGTGACAGCCTTGGGGAATGAAGAATATATTGCATGAAGAATATATTGCTGTGACAGCCCTGGGGAATGTCTTATATGGTACTTATTCATCTGGAAGAGTCTCAAACCACAGTGAAAGAAATCTTGACTTGCAGCCACTGTCTATTTCCTCACATCAGACTCAGCAAAAAGGCATAAAGCAGTGTGTGATAGCTTTGAATAAACTCTAGCTTGCCCATCTCCCATGTTGTGCACCTGCACTGGTGCTGCGAAGCCACTGGCTCCCCTCTGCAGGCCACCCTGCCCCCTTCCCCACCTCAGTCAAGAAGGTAACTGCATTTCCCTCACATCAGTCTCTTGAGCAAGAAAGTTACATAAACATGTCAGATATCGTGATAGAATGCGATATTTTTAGCCAACAGAGTGCTACTAAACTTTCCTGGCAGCACTGACTAATTAATTATTAATTAATCGTATGGCTTTGTGCGTGATACAGCCAGGAGATCCAAAGACTGTCTGGCAGCCTTAAGTTCTAACTCTTTTACTGAGCTAGACTTATTTTTTGGTGGGCTGAGAGAGCTCTGAGAGCTGTGACTGACCCCCAGGTCACCCAGCTAGCGTCATGCAGAAGAGTTGCTGAACTGAACCTGGTTCTCCAGATTAGAGTCCACTGCTCTTAAACACTATACCACGTTGGCTTTCACAATACTGACACATATAAATTCTATCCTATTATGGTTTTACGTGTGGTTAACAGAATACCATAGGAAGTAAGAGGTGCAAAGTCACAAGAACTCAGCTGCATAGCAACTATCTGAGCTGCTAACAACAGGACTGAAGAGTGTTTGTTGACCTCTTCAAATAGTGGTTTTCAACCCACTCATCTATATATGTGGGCTAGTCTGCAGTCTAAAAGCAAGGGCCTGGAGGTGCATCTGCAACTGTACTGACTCTGCTCACAGAAGATTATTTGAATGCTACACTGGGGCAATTGCAAGTGTACAGAATCATGTCCATTTCAATGGAACTTGCAGATAAGGTATGCCATCACAAAGGTTGCAGGGAGTACAGAGCTGAACATTTGAACAGTGGTCATTTGCCCACATAAACCAGTACCCTGCTGTCTATGGCTAGGGTGCAAGCAGATTTAGCACACCCCCAGACCAAAGGCTTAATGCAAATTAATTTCCTCTAAAGAACTAAGGATGCTTTTATTTATTTATTTTTTGGATTTATATCCCGCCCTCCCCGAAGGCTCAGGGCGGCTCATAGTTTTAATCTCATAGTTATAGTGATATGGACATTACTAACGCAGCAAACTTTTTCTGACATAATCCTCCATGTTTAATGCCTATGTAACAAATAAAATTAGCAAGTAAAGCTTCTCTTATCACTGCACCCACTCTGATGAATAAAAGTTCAGATGCTGAATGCCTGCCTTTGTGCAACTGTTAAAAGCAGTAGAAAAAATTCACCAAAAACATATTTGAAAAACCTTGATATTGTAAGCACCTAATAATGCTTAAGTGGTAAGAATGTCTTCCCTGCACATAACCAGCGTAATATGTTATAAATGTGCTTTAAATTAATTTTGAAGAGTGGACAGATACATAGTATACAAGTCTAACAAGAGCTACTCACCAGTCCCCAGATGTGAGCACAAAAAAGAAAGAGATAACCATGACCACATGGCCCTCTGAAGGCCATGTAAGCTGACCACTGTTAGATACACAGCCTTGGATTAAATGCACCTTCATTTGATTTAACAATGCAATTTTTTTGCTCTTAGTTTAAGGATAACAATTATTCCAGCCTGAACTTATGAATGAATGTTTAACTGAGAACTAAGCTCCACCGTGTGTAAAGAATTGCATCTCTAGTTCACAGGGGTGTGATTTTATGTACCCAACGCAGAACATAAAGGCTGCTAGGTAAAAAAAAGAGAGTGCAAAATCCTATTTTTACACTGTCCAATCAGATGCCTTCAGAACACCCACAATTATGAAGGTAATAGCACTTCTCCACTGATGACCCTCACAAACTGGTATACAGTTAAACAACCTCTAAACATGAAAGCTCTATTTAACCACCATGGATGCTGAATTAGATGGTCTGATGCAGTATGGCTTCCCGGGACTGAATAAGACATTGCCTTGCTGGGTCAGATGAAGGTCCATCCACAGCCCACAGAGAAGACATAGTGGCAAGCAGGGCTATTTTTGGGCAGGAACACACAGGAACGGAGTTCTGGCTGGCTTCAGAGTTGGCCACGCCCACTACAGCCAAAACCTCTGTGAAGTGTAGTGTGCATGCCTGGCTACAGAGGGAAGGCCTGGAGAGTGAACCCTCCCCCCCACGACTCTAAGGCGGGTGGGCCAGGGGGGCCCCTAGAAGGATCAGGGAGGCATTTAAATGGTATGGCCTAATATGCTAATGAGTTGTGCTGTCGGGGTTTGTGGACTATTATGATAATGAGTTCCTGCTGGGCTTTTTCTACAAAAAAAGCCCTGGTGGTGTAATGCTCCCTCTAAGCTGTGGAGTCTTGTGAGCAAAAATTCTACTTTGGGAGCTACTGACATTAAAGTTGTGAGCAAGCGATTTGGCTACTGCATAAATTAGTTTGCTCTGGAGCCATCCTTTCTGAGCTAACACAAAAAAGTGTGAGCCAGAGGCTAAAAAATTGTGAGCTAGCTCACACTAACTCAGCTTAGAGGGAACACTAGTGGCAACTTATCTCCTGTCATGTGTCCTGACTGTAGTGTAGGTGTGCAATTATCTAGAAGAAGAGGCATGTTGTAGAGTATGGGATTCACAGTAGTGTCACAGACATGATTTATGCCCAGGTGAGTTCCTTAACACTTCATTTAACAGGCTGGAACTACCAGTCCTCAAGTTGTGTTCTGGAGCCCTAAGCATCCCAGCCTGCTTGGTTGTTGCAAGGATAACACAGAGGAAGGAAAAACAACATACACCACCCTCAACCCCTTGAAAGAAGAACTCCCTGCAAGCAGAAAACCAGCACAAGGAAAAAAATAGCAAGGAAAAAAATAGAACAAGTCGAGGCCCCCTCCCGCTGTACTAGTTTTCTTCTTGCATGGACCTCTCTTGCAAAAAGGCACGTTCAAAACGGACACCCACCCCCTTGAACCCTAGGCCCATCCTGCCATCTCATGCTTCTGCAGGGGAGGGAAACTGGCCCCAAGTGCTGCTCACAAGCCGGGTTGCGAACAGTCCGGGAGAAACATGCCCTGTCCTCCTCATTCAGGCTTAATGCGTTGGAGGACAGCCGAACCTTTTCATGCCATGAAGCCTCTATCAAAGCGACAGGGCATCTTCTCTCTAGGTTGTTAACAACCCTTTCTCTCCCCCCCCCCCTCGGGTGACGTCCCCCCGGCCAAACGCTCGCCTCTTCTGGGCCAAGCCCTCCGTTATCATCACGGGGTGCACACTGCCCGTGCAGAAAGACCGCCTCGTGAGAGGAATTCCCTCGCAGACGCTCCCACTCTCCTTCCACTTCCCGCCCGTAGCACCTCTTTCCCCGCCACCCTTTCAACGAGGCGGGGAAAGAGGAGAAAGGGCGGCAGGGAGGCAGGCGGCCGGGCGGCCGCAGAGACCCAAACAAACACGGCTCGCTTACCATCTCGCTCCCTGACCGGCGCCAGGCGGGAGTTTGAGAGGAAAATGCCGCGCAAAAATCAAACCCTACTTCACTTCCCAGCTAGCAGCGCCTCCTGGCGGCCTTTGTGGGACTCGCACTTTGACCGACTTGGCCGAGCTCGTTGACTCCGCCCTCTTCTCTCTCTCTCTCTCTCTCGCTCACACGCCCTTCCGCGCTACCATAAAGACAGTACTATGCTAGACAGAACATAGCCGTGGCTTCCGGTGGCATCAGGAAGGCGCTGTTTGGCCTGGGTTGTTTGGGGGGGGGCTCAGAAGCGTTGCCGCTCTAGGCCTTGGTGTTTCTGTCGTGGAAATTAAGAGTAAAAAGCCAGTTCAACTTTAGCCCGGAAGTACAATTGAGAACTGTGTATGTGTAATTGTAACCTCCCCTCTCTTCTCTGTCCTCCGTCCGGTTTGTCACGTAACTTCCATTTCTTTAAATACCCTCTGCAACTGGATTAGCCTTCAAAATCTACGAAGTTGTCTCAGCCCGTTTTAACGTAGTCTTTCCCCCGTGGCCCTAGAGTTCAAGGGTGGTGTTAAGCAAGCATCATATAATAGCGCTCAAATTGCTTGCCAGGATGTCACTTTTTTAGCAATTCAAATTGTAGTAGAACCATGTTAGATTATTCATCAATTACAGGTGCTACGAATGAGTTTTGCATAGAAATGTCGTAGTCATGGACTCTTAAATCCTGCGAGCCCTTGCCCTCTGTTGTAAGCGTGTGGGTATTTATGGAGCTGAAGTTTCACTTTGTGCGGCCGGTGATGTGAAGAATTTTTGTGACACCTTATACTTATTTTTAAAAAACTCGGTGTACACAGCATATAAAGCTTGGCTCAAAGAAGAATCTAGGCAGAGTTCAAACAACGGGTAAGTGGAGAAGAGGTGGATGGTAACTGGAAGTAAATGCAGAGCATGTCAGCAAATCTTTCCATTAAACAGCATCAGTTGGCTAAAATTCACAATCTGCCTTAAAAAAGGAAACTAACTAGATGAATAAAAGGATAGGATCCCCAAATCTTTAAAAAAATCACTATTTTAGAATGGTTTTTTTTTGCTACTTTATGTTTTTGAAAGCATGAAAATGTTAAGTTACAGCATGTGTTTGTCAAGAAAACAGGAATGTATATTATGCTAATTTACAAATTTGGTTCTGTAACCTTTATTGTCCATTAGCATTTGTATAATGCAGTGGATTGTTCAAAGTACATACATTACCTAGTACTGTAAAACAGTAGAAAAGGGTAAAAGTCCAGTAGCACCTTAAAGACTAACAACATTTGTGGTAGGGTATGAGCTTTCATGAGTTACTGCCAGTGTTCCCTCTATGCTGAGTTAGTGTGAGCTAGCTCACAGTTTTTTAGTCTCTGGCTCACACATTTTTTGTCTTTGCTCAGGAAGGATAGCTCCAGAGCACACTCACTGATGAAGTAGCCAAATCACTTGCTCACAACTTTCATGCCAGTAGCTCACAAAGAAGAATTTTTGCTCACAAGACTCCACAGCTTAGAGGGAACATTGGTCACTGCCCTTTCTTGAAGACTAACAGAGGCTGCAACCACACACTAAATAATCCACTTTCAATGCACTTTCCAACTGGATTTTGCAAGTTCACAGAGTAAAATCCAGTTGGAAAGTACATTGAAAGTGGATTATTTAAGTGTGTGTGACCATAGCCAGAACTGAAGAAGTGAGCAGTGACTAACAAAAGCTCCTACCCTGCCACAAATTTTGTTAGTTTTTAAGGTGCTACTGGACTCTTGCTCTTTTCTACTTCAGGCCTCGGTTCCTGCTGGAGCTCACCAGAGCACCGCTTCGCCAGTCAGGAGACCAGGGGGCGGGCACATAAGCCCTGCCCCCTGCTCCCACCAGCCATTAGTTGGGACACGGGGGGGGGGGGGGGCGAAACGTTCCCCACCTCCCTGAGCCCCGGGGTGGTGGCCTTGGACTCGCAGGGGCAAATTCCACCTCACGCGATAGGTCATTCTGGCTCCCCCAGCTCTCGGGACGGGCTTTTTAAAAGGTTATGGCCGCCGGCACTGTTTTCGGCGGCGGCTGCAACGCCCATGGGGTGGGGCTGAAATGTTCTTTTGCCTCCCTGAGCCCCGGGGTGGTGGCCTTGGACTCGCAGGGGCAAATTCCACTTCTCACGTGTGGAATAAATAAAATAAAATCAGCGACCGCTTTTGGGACCCCCCCAAAAAAGCCTATACATCCCAGAATGCTCTGCGAGTGCTCGATCCACACGCAAGAGGTCATTCTGGCTCCCCCAGCTCTTGGGAGGTGTTCTTTAAAAAGTTACGGCCAACGGCGCTGTTTTCGGGGGCAGCTGCGATGGCTGCAC
>NW_015164665.1:2346478-2367608 GCF_001447785.1 Gekko japonicus | reverse complement strand
GACAGTTTTTCTTGAAGGCTGTTTAATTACATTTTAACTTTGAAAGTACGTTGATTTGCCAGGTTCAGTAGGGCGGCGAATGGTTGCTGTACCAGTGGGGAAATAATGGCCAGTAGAAAAATTCAGAAGTTATAACTTGATAGTATTGTTGCTGGGGTCATTAGTAACTGCTTTGTTGTTGTTGTCGTCGTCTTTCTGGTTCTCCCCTCTCTGTGTGGTCTGTGAAAGAGGATTGTGATATTCTGTTGAGAATTTCAACCGCCCTTGCCCCCTTGTCAACTCCTCTTAACCCATGGTAGTTCATTTTTGTTTGGGTATTCCCTGGAAGCCAGATACTGTGTTTGTAAAGTTCAGTCAAGTATTTTCATCTTTGTTTCATTAGCCTGGATATCAAGAGCAGTTTTAAACAGTTATGATGACTGTGCTGGTAGAGCCTTTGTTGATGTGTTTAAGTGCCTTTTTTATGTTTCTCCACATGCTGCCAACAAACTGTATTTTGAGGAGGTTTATATATATTGGTGGCATTGTGCTTTGAGAAGACATTAAATAAAATTTATTTTAAAAAAAGAGAAAAAAGAGCAGGTGTGGCCGTTCCCTGCTTGATGTCATAATGTCATTTCTGAATGTACATGACAAAAGTCATGTACAGATTCTGTTTTGCACCGTGTGAAAATATCCCTCCTCTTCTTTTCCAGGGGCAAAGTAGCGTTCATCACCGGAGGTGGCTCTGGGATTGGATAGCTTTGTGCTATTGGAAGTCGTCAAACTGTACCAGTTTGACGGCTCTCCTAACAGCCCATGAAGAACTTCATGCCACAGCTTGAAAATTTGGTATAACCTGTTTTTCTGATGACCAGATGGCACTGCCTTTTGGAAACAAATCAAAGTTTTGGTGGAGGCAGCCTTGCTGAGATCCCCATCAGAGTGGAAGGCAGCGGATTTGTTCAGGAGGAAGTTGTCCCGCACAAGAAGATGACAGCCAGCCTGGTGTTGTGGTTAGACTGCCTGGCTAGGATCTGGGAGACCCAGGTTCGAATCCCCACTCTGCCATGGAAGCTCACTGGGTGACCTTGGGCCAGTCACACTCATTGTGGCCCTGTTCACATTACCGTTCTAAACCAGATGTTATTCGTTGTTGGCCCAATTTCAAGTAAAGTCAGGGGTCATTTCCTGCAGGAGCGCACAGGAGCAGAGCTCCGGCAGTAAAGAGCCCAGGGGGCGGACACATGCAACAAGCCCCACCTCCTGCTCCCAGCAGCCCTCAGTCAGAGCAAGAAGCAGCCAGGTAAGCTGCAGAGCTCCCCCCGGTCCAAAACAGTCCAGTGGCTTTAAGACCAAGTTTTATTCAGGTACAAGCTCTCCCTCCTCTGCGAGGACAGATCTGCACGTTCCCCCCCCCCACTAGCTAGCAATCCAAAACAGTCCAGTGGAGCCTGAGCGGTGGGTGTTGCCTTCCGACACACTTCCGGTGATGTCAGGGGTGTGGCATATGCAAATGAGTTATGCAAATGAGTTATGCTAATAAGCTCCTGCACCTATTTTTCTACGAAATTACCCCTGCTACTGCTACAGACAGACTAATACAGCTACCCATCTTGATCTATCTGACTAAAGCAGTTCAACATTATTTGCTACACTTGTGACCAATGCTCCCAATGTGGAGTCTTGTGAGCAAAAAAATCTACTTTGTGAGCTACTGGCATTAAAGTTGTGAGCAAGCGATTTGGCTACTGCATAAATTAGTTTGCTCTGGAGCCATCCTTCCTGAGCTAAGACAAAAATGTGTGAGCTGGAGGCTAAAAAACTGTGAGCTAGCTCACAGTAACTCAGCTTAGAGGGAACACTGATGAGTACAGCAATGAACCTGATTGTTGACAATTGTGTTTCAGCAACTATGTTTACATTTTTGCATACAGATCAGCATTTTATGTGTGGCATATACCTGAACAGCTAAACAGAACCTGCAAAGATTCACTCCATCTAGAGACCCACTGCAGTAGTTATTCATAGCTTTAACCATTGTCACAGCTGCTGGATAACCAGGGTCAAAGATCATTTTAAACACTACCACAGCATAAGCTGATGACTGTAGATTTCCCAGTAACAGTCACTCTGGTGGGGTAGCATCCAAGATCAGTGTTATGAGTAGGTCTGTGTGCTATAAAAGGAAAACGTTTTGAATTTGGACAGAGATGACTGACTATTTCATTGGAACTGGACTACACCTGGAGGTTAGGAGATCTGGTGCAAGTTTAATGTTTGCTGAGATCTATTTGCTTCTACTTTTTTTGTATATTTGTAAGTAAAGACCACATAAAATCCCAACAGAAGCAGAATTGCCCAACTGTGAGAATTTCTTACACAATTCCTTTATTTTTTTAGTTGTCATGTTTGCAGATGAAAACACACAGCCAAAAGGCTAAAAGATAACTAATCAGGAGTTAGTGATTTAATATGTACCCCTCCATGCCAGTGTGGTGTAGTGATTAAGAGTGTTGGACTAGTATCTGCGAGACCTGGGTTTAAATCCCCATTTGTGCCATGGATACTCGCTGGTTTACTTGGGCCAGTCACATTCTCTCACCTCACAGGATTGTTGTGAGGATAAAATGGAGAAGAGAACAATGTGAGCCGCTTTGGGTCCCCATTGGGGAGAAAGGTAGGGTACAAAGGAATTAAATAAATCAGTTTCTAAATTAAATCAGAGAAATGGATGATTTCTTAAAATATTACTTCTACAGACTCTTTGTCTCACTTAGGTAAACAAAAATACAGATATTACAGCCTCCCACTCCCATTTTCAGAGGTTCCTGGACATAAAGTGTCATAAGACCAGTGGTCCACCTAGTCCAGCATCCTGTCTCACACAGTGGCCAGCACTCTTTGGATGGCCAGCAGGGCATAGAAGCTGGGACTTTCCCCTGATGTTGCCTCCTGGTTCTGGGATTCAGAGGCTTAGTGCCTCTGAATGTGGAGGTTGCCCTCAGTCACTACAGCTAGTAGCCATTGATATCCTCCATGAATCTATCTAATCTCCTTTTAAAGCTGGTTATTTCTGTGGCCATCAATACATCTTCTGGCAGCGAATTCCACATTTTAATCACTCTGTATAAAGTAGTATTTCCTTTTGTCAGCCCTGAACCTACTGCCCATCAGCTTCATTGGATGCCCTCAAGTTGTAGTATTTTGGGAGAGAGAAAAATGTTTCGTTGTCAACTTGCAGAATTTTATAAACCTGTATCATGTCCCCCATTAGTTGTCTCTTTTCTAAACTGAAAAATCCCAAGCTCTTCAGCCTTTCATCAAACCCCCTAATCATCTTGGTTGCCCTCCGCTGTACTTTTCCCAGCTCTGCAATGTCCTTTTGGAGATACGGTGAGCAAAACTGTACACAGTATTCCAAATGAGGCTGCACCATAGATTTATACAGGGGCATTACAATATTGGCTTTTTTATTCTCAGTCCCTTTCCTAATAATCCCTAAAACAGAATTTGCCTTTTTCACCACTGCAACACACTGGGTTGACACTTTCATTGAGCTATCCACTACGACCCTAAGATTCCCCCCCCCTTCAGTCTCAGCTCCATTAGCCTATAGTTGAAGCTGGGATTTTTTGTCTCGATGTGCATCACCTTACACTTACCAATATTGAACTTCATTTGCCACATTGTTGTCCACTCACCCAGTTTGTGGAGGTCCTCTTGGAGCTCTTCACAGTCAGCCTTGGTTTTCACCATCCTGAATAATTTCATGTCATCTGCAAACTTGACCACTGCACTACTCACCCCTAGTTCCAGATCATTTATGAATAAATTAAATAGTACCAACCACGGTACTGATCCTTGTGGGACCCAACTGTTTACTTCCCTCAATTGTGAGAAGTGTCCATTGTTTCCTGCTCTTTGCTTCCTGTCATTTAACCACTTTTTAATCTATAGGAAAAGCAATCCTTTTATCCCATGACTGCTAAATTTTCTCAGGAGTTAAAGAATAATGACCATGAGCTGGATCCAATGATCCACATCCACAAGGAAAGTGGATTTTTGTGTAAAGCTGTGGATCTTCTCTACTCCCCCCCCCCCCAGCAGTTTCTAACTTTGGGACACACAAGTAGTGATAGCGAAGTATGTCAGTAGGCTACAGTGGGGGGAGGGGTGAAATCACTCCTCCCTCCCTCTTCGGACTGATATTTGGGTTGAGAGGCAGCCTGCCATTATGTAGAATGTTCTTCACCATTTATTGTCTTGGATGGCAGCGGAAGAAATTTTTTTAAAGTGACCTTTCATGATGGAAGGGTAGTCTAAGCTAAACACTGGAAGAATCTGCACTATTATTGGACAATGTGGATAATATACTTTCTTCTCAATCAGTGAAGGAACTCAGAATGACAGATTTCCTGCAAACTTTTAAAAAACCTTCTGTGCACATTTGTTGAAATTTGTGAGTTGGGCCCAGTCAGATTTTTCACTTAATTTCACCCAGTTGCCTTCCTTATTACAGCCTCTATTCCATGTGGATTTTGTCCTTGGAGAACCCACGAACCCCAGCATAGTCTTTCTAGTGGCAAAGTATGACTTGCAGTATAATGCTTTACTGCCCTCACTTTCTCCCCTTACCTCTAAGTAACAAAGGAACATTTTATGAAGACAATGTGACAAGCCAAAAATAAAATCTTCAATTCTGAAAATTAAGAGGAAACAACTTTTATTTTTAATTTTTCTGTGTTCTGTGCATGGTAAAAGATAACACATTTTATTCTGGAGTTTCCTGTCATTCCAGCACGGAGTAAGTTTTAAAGCTTCCTTTGTCAGATAAAGCATCAAAATTACCATGGCACACATGAGGCTAACCCTACACACAAACACTCTTCAATGAACAGCTTTCACCCTCAGCCTTAACTAGACAGAATTTATATTTCTTCTAATTGGATATGGTGTATGACTGTAACAGGGAAAAAATAAATGACTGAGATACTTCAGTATCATTTTTAGAGAGTGCAAGACTTTATAGCATTCTTTACACAAAACATATGAAACTGGCATACAAAGATGAAATGTACAAAACAAAAAGAATTCGCTCCAAGAACTGGAAAGGTACAACATACTAATTTGATTTCTAGCGCAGGGACATTACAATACACGATGCACATTATGAAACATTCCCATGTCATAAAGCAAAGAAGCAAACCATCAGGGTTAAGGCTGTGTTGCTCACAAACATCCACTTAAGTGTTGTACATTCATCAGAAACGATCATTTGGGATTCATTCTATACTACAGTAGAAACGTTTTCCATACATACTTCAAGCACAGACCTTTTAAATCGTTGGTCACAATTCATCTTCATCAGCATTTTTGGTGAACATTATGACTTTCTACCTTGCTGCTATCTTTAAAACAAACATTTCCTCACACAACAAGCATAACTTAATGGGCACTTGTTTTCATTATGGCAACACTAGGTCCTTAATTATCAAAGAAAAAAATAACTGTAAAGTTGAAAGCTCTGCACTGTTTGCAAAGGTCAACAACATTAGACAATATTTTTCTTGTTACTTGGCTGAAACTTTAGTCAATGTAAAAACTTCACTAGTATTTAAGTTTTCTTTTTTCACATTTAAAAAACCCTTCAATATACAGTTTATAATTTACCCAAAAATGAACCAGTGAATGCCTGACAGTATTTTTGAGCTTCTTCTCAGCAAGTGTTTCCTTTGAACAAACACATGCACACCTGCACTCATCTTGATATGCTACTGCTCATTATTCATTGCCACAAAGAAAATGTCTCTATTGCAAACATAAATTAAAATTACTTTTAAAATATTGAGCAACCTATGGCTAGGGTTGCCATCTCCCTGGTTGGGGCAGGGGATTTCCTGATTTCAGGGGCCCCAATCTGCTGCCGGCCAGCGGGAAAGCCCCACCCCTGAACAACACTGTCCCATGGGGACACAGCCAATGTGATAACATCATTGGTAGTGATGTCATCATGCTGGGGCCGTTGCACTGAGACACTCTAGCATTCGTGGGGGAACTCAATGGTTACCATAGAGTTTTTGCCCTGAATGCTAGAGCACTGCCACGCAATAGCCTCAGTGTGATGATATCACCACCGGTGACATCATCGCACAACAGAAAAATCCCAAGGAGGAGCTGGGAGCCCCCCACGGTGCGAAAAGTAAGACCTGGCAACCCTACCTATGACTGTTAATCCAATTTAAAATTGCAGTGCAGTTGTGTCCTAGGCTGCATCTGTGGGTTTGGTAGGGTTGCCAAATGTTACCTACCTTGCCGGCGGGGGACTCCTGCGCGGCTCCTGGTGCGCGCGCGCCGCATGCACATCACAGGGAAGTGATGTAATGCCCCCAGTGTGCCCGGCGTAATAATGTCACTTCCCTGTCATGTACACGCTGGGGCGGGGTTCCCCCCGGGGCCTGATTCCCCAGCGTTGGGGAACAGGCCTCTGGGGCGGGGGGATTTTTGCCCCCCGGTGGGATTTGGCAGCACTAGGGTTTGACCATGCAGCAAGTTTGGATGTAACGTTGCATGTACGTAATCCTAGATATTAGTTCAGTAAGGTAAACACTGTCATTCTGGTAATAGCTGGTCGGAAACAAAAGTAAAAACTGGCTTTTTTCCATTAAAAGAACTACTTTTATGTAATGGTTGTAGTTTTTTGGAAATTCGTAACCCAATTGTTTCTTGTTAGATTCCTTTTTAAAAGCAAACCAACCTGATGAAAATCACACATCTTTGTCAGTCTTTACATGAAAACTGCTGGCTTGTTCAGCCTCAGAACCATGCAGAGAAGAAACAGATTTAATTCTTCCACTCAGTTTTGGTAACTGAAACCAGCTCTCTTGTTAGTAGAGAGTCTAGTTTCGATTATAGAAAATGAGTGCAAATTCAGGCTTAAACCTGTTCCTTCTCTGCATGACCCTGAGGCAAATTGAGGCTATATGAGCCTGCTGCTTGCAGAGGTGTGATTTGCAACTTCTTGTTTTTGCCCTGTTGCTGAGCTTTCAAAGGTGTCCTCCAAAGATCTGACATTCATCAGGGCTCCAAACTAGCACCAGCTTACAATAGTGTGCATCACTGTATCATTTTTACAAATTCTTAAGAATTTAACATGGAAGAACCAGGATCTAAAGGTATTGGAGGGAAGGCCACATCACTCTTAACATGTTATCATTGTAAAGGAAAGAAGCAATAATTCAAATGTGAGTCAAGGTAGTAATAGTTAATATAGCATTCCTGTTACTTATTCAAGTTAAGAAACTGTTACTTAAAAAGAAACATTTTAAGGAATGTATGGAACATGACTGCATGCATGAAATGGTCTCCAGATGTCAATTCATAACATTTTTTAATGATTCCCTAAAATAAATCAATGGAAACTGCTCTTACACATGTTCCATTGAAATATGCCAAGTTCATAAAAGCACAGATCTTCACTGGTGGGCAGTGCTCCTAATCCCTCTTTACACTGCCAGTATAATCCTAAAAAAATTTATGCCCTTCGATTGAAGTCAGTAGGCTTACAAGGGAGTAGCTCAGTTTAGGATTGCACTGCGTGTGAGTTATTTCAGTACCTATTTTTAATCCCTACAAATATTTCTTTGTTGTGAGATTTTTTTTATTTATTACAAAAGCTTAATAGCATCACAAGCGTAAACTGGATTGGTTGACAATGTGCACTGAATTCAGTCTGTAGTAATAATACACTTAACAGTGTGTGAGTTCCTTTATATTATACAATTACTAGACAGCTTAATGTTTGTTGCTGTTGTTTACATCATTAATAAATACATCTAAAATTACAAATAAGATATCCCTTTTCTCAAAACACTTAAATATCTTTAAAGGTGGTTCAGTGGCCAAGATTAATGGTGCCTAGTATCTATTTTCTTGGCAGATACTTCTTTATTCATCTAAGAACCATAACATTAGATTCATTTTAAGAAGATAACTTTACAGTACAGCTGTTCTGTTAGTCTATCAGAGAAATGATTAAAGCATGAAAAAATTAACTCTGCTGCTTTAATCAAATATAATGTATCAGCTTTCCAGCTAATGTGTTATGGGCCAGCTAGGCAATTATTTTAGTTTTCCCAACATCATCTTATTGAACTCGTTAAAGAAGGTCTGAAGCAAAATATTGGGCTCTGCCCAAACTTGAAGAGGGGATAAACTGAAATTTTACAAAAACAAACAACCTTCCATTCTGCAGGATGGTAGATATTGATGCCAACCTGACTGAGCAAAGCAAAACCAAAGAAGAAATGCAAGATTATTTCAGCTATAGGAACTATGCTGATCAGTTGTCCTCTTTTATGCGGTTGGAGGCAGCACATGATCCCGCATGGCTAGAATGTGTATTTTTTAATCACTTTATGTAATGTGTATAAAAATGTATATATGCTCCTTAGTATTACTGGATGTTTTATATTTAAAAAATCCTTTTGTCAGAATGTATATAGTTCCCAGCGTTTTAAGTTGTATGATTTGCATGTCAGCTATGTATTTGGAGAACAGGGGAGAGAGAAAATATAGAATATTCTCTTCCAGAAAAGGATGATGATCAAATAGTCTACATGCATTTCTTATTCTTGATGCTGAAAAATTATGAACTGTTTTGAATCATCATTTAGTCCTGGCTCAGACTCACTAACTGTTAAAGATTTGTCCCACAAATCTTTTTTGTAATACTTAACTTTGTTTGGAATTTTATTTTTAAAAAACCACCACCACCCTTGCTTTGGTAACTCTTTGTTTCGCCCCCCCAAAAAACCTTTGTCAAGCTCTAAACATCCTTTGGTTGTTCAAGGTAGGTCCTCCAGTGGGGAACCGGCGTGGCTTGTTATCCTGTGTGAAAATTGGACTGCTTTTAAAAACCATGGGAAGTACATTATACATTCTGCAATAACATATCCCTATTACAGTTTCTTTCCATAGAAACTTCAGGATTCTGGAATATCCTTACAACACATTGAGCAGAAGGGAAGTAGATACACATGTATGTTAATCCCACATCAGGCAGAAAGTTTGCATTGATTCTTGTAGTGCTAAAAGTTAAACTGTGTTAGGTCGGACAACTAGAACAGGAAGGTTTCTGAATGACTTGACCATATATCTTTATTACTAAAAGAAACTACTTACTACAGTTGCTAAGACAGAAGAATGTTACAAATGTAATACCTACTATAACAACACGGTCTAAAAGACTCCCAGACTTCCTGCTGGGATAAATAATGCTTAACAGTAACAATTTTCAGATTTGGAAGCTTTAAACAAGAGCTCCCCATTCACATGTTAAATAAACCCCTTTAAATCATTTCACTTTCCCCCCTCCCTTGCCGAAAAATTAGTTAGTTACATAAATGCCTGATCTACAAGCCACAGTTCACATGTCTATTATTCCACTGACTTCATGTCTGTTATTCCACTGAATTCAGGAAAAAAGAGAGGGTCTTATTAATCCTTAGGATGACTTCAGTGCGGAACGTATGAGGTGCAAGTCCTATGTAAACAAGGTAGATTTGTAAATAAAACATAAAAGTGAAAACTCCTTCTGTATTAAAATTGAAATATTTAAAGAAGTAGACATCCTACACAAAAAGATCTACACTGGCTCTCAGAGACTAGTAACTTCATAAGCACGATCCAACTGCTACTGTAAGTACCGATAGACTTTGAAGCAGTGATTTCCAGAGTCAGCAACTACAACATGGCCATCAGAAGTTAGGGCCAAGCCTTGGGGACCATAAAGTGGATCAGCAGATGTATTTATATAGGATAAAAAGGATCCACTTCCATCAAACACCTGTGAAAATGTAAAGAGAATTCGTTCAGTTCAATGAAAGAAACAAAAAACCCATAACATCTACAATGGAGCCACAGCAAAGTGATTGGTGAGTGATTGATAGGGCATGTGCATATGAAGACTCATAGAATGTGCACAGACTGAAGTAGTAGGCAGGTTATCTTACACACTGCCCAGTGATGGGTGAACTTACCAGAGCTTGAGCTGGAAAGGGTCTAATAAGAGAGTGACATCAAAGAAAACTCTGGAAAAATTCTTCTCTTGAAGAGCTCTACACAATTTGCCCAGCTATCCCCATGAGTACCCACAGCAGCAGCTACAGGCAGGTGACTAGGCAGAAAAGAGGAAGGAAGAGTTCCACTCCATCTTGTCTGTTTACCCCTCTGCTCTAGTCTGCAGAGGCTTGAAGTTGGAGACACCAGTAGGGGGAACAGATGAGGAGGGGAAACGGCGAAGGACTCTTTCCTCTCCTACGCACCTCTGGCTGCCATGGACAAATAAACCTGAGAGTGATATGACGAGCAAAGGAAGAAAAGAAGTAGAAAGAATCCTTCCAAATATAATCCAAGTTGGAGGAAAACTCCAGGTTGTAATGTTTGCAAGCATTACAAGCCACTGGGGTTCATATTTTGTGCAAGGTGTACCAACTTGGGTAGCATCACTAGTGTGGCTTATCACTAATGAATGCCAGAGAATATGGATCAGCTGAATCCATTTCATACATTGAACATTTAATACATATAGCTTCCACATCAATTTTCTACATTGCCTAGAGACAAGTAGCCCTCAATCAGAAAATGCATACATTGTTTCAGCAATGTACATGCTTTTAAATCAATATTCTGTAGTTCAACATCAGAGACTATTAGGGATGGGCACAAACCGGCTCACAATCTAAAGTTCGTGATAAATTTTGGCTGGTTAGTGGTTTGTGAAGCGGATTTTGTGGTAGGTCAACTGTGAAGAACTTTCCACAAACTTTCCAGCTGTTCAAGATAGGTAGCCATATTAATCTGTCTGTAGCAGCTGAAAAGACTAAGAGTCCAGTAGCACCTTAAAGACTAACAAAATTTGTGGTAGAGATGTAAAATTTCCGGAAATTTTGAAGCTCAGAAAAAAACCCGTTTTTTCCCCAGTTTTTTTCGGGAAAAACGGAATTTTTTGGAAAAATTGAAAAAAAATGCTACATTAGCATTTCTTTTGTCTTTTCTAGATTGAAAGTCATTCTGTTACTTTAGGAACATAAAATATGACTATGGACATTTTTACTTGGCATGAAATTACCACAACTAGTCTATTAAAAATATAGTGTATCCAAACATTTATTACAAACAGAATACCCACCCACATAAAAAACAAACCTTTTTATTTTCTTCTGACAATAGCACCTCCTAAAGGAAGAAATGCATCTTGTTCTTGCATTGGAGAGTTCAGTTTGTAACCTAGGACTTGCTTGTCCTCACTGCACAGAAATTAGATCAATCTGATACCATATATATATATATATTAGAAATGATTTGGAAAATATTTGAACACCTTGTCTTAAAATATTTTATTCATCATGTTAAAATAAAACGTTCCATGATCAATTTCTTTTCTTTTCTTTTTTCAATTTTTTGGAAAAAAACAAAAAAGGCTTCAGGAAAAAAATGGGGGGGAACGGTTTTTTCACGAATTTTTCCAGGTTTTTTCCGGGCCTTCACATCTCTAGGTAGGGTATGAGTCTTTGTGAGTCATTGTTCACTGCTGTATCTGAAGAAGTAAGCAATGACTCACGAAATTTTGTTAGTCTTTAAGGTGTTATTTTGACAGCTGCAGGTTCAGGAGGTTTAGGAGTTAGAAACACCAAATTTGACAGACTTTCCTGGGAGTACCTTCTTTGGGGGGCTGTAACTCCAATCCTCACCAATCTTAGAGGGCAGGTAGAGGAGAGTCTACCGGAGAGTCTGTGAGTGTGGTGTCTCTAGCACACTGGGGGTTGTTCTACTTAGCCACAAACTGAACCAGTTCATTTGGCCCCTAAAAGTTTGTGATGGTTTGTGGTTTGCGAACCAGGCACACCACAAACTGGGCCACATTTCCCCAGTTATTGCACATCCCTAGAGACTATACATGTTGATCTGGTGATGTATGAAAACCTCGTATCATTTTATGCACATTCTTCATGAAGTACATTTGACTCTTTGTGGCAAATTTATCTATATTACTCAGCACTTCCTTAAGCACTGTGTTATTAGCAATGTTCATATGAATTCTCTTTGTTTGGCTCTTATTAGCAGAGTTCATGTATCACCCAGTTTTACTATCACTCTAGAGCACATGGAGACATTTTAGAGATGGTGTGAGAGTTAGTCATGAAAATGTGGTAAAAAACACAAGCCATGTGGTAAAAAACACAAGCCAAAACACACATCACAATAAGCTAACTGATTGGAAAAAAGAAAGTTTCTGTCTACCTGTATTCGACTGTTTCCCCAATCGGCTACAATAATATTTCCATTCGAATCTACAGCTACTCCTGTTGGTGCATTAAATTGCCCATTTCCTTCCCCATTAGACCCAAACTTCAACATGAATTCACCTTCCTGGTTAAATACCTGTAGGAATTTTTAAAAAATGAGTCACATGTTATACTACATAGTGTTTGCTTGATGTTACAACCCTGCAAAAAGAAGCACAGCTACTATCCTCAGATATATTAATGAACACATCCATACACACAAAGCTGCTTGTACCAAGTCATTGGTCTCTCAGTTATGTCTACTTTGACTGACATTTCTGGGGTCTTTCATATAATCTATCCCTTGATCCCTTTGATTGGAGATGTCAGGGATTGAATTTGGGAACTTTTTCACGCAATGGAGATTTTCTACCATTTAGCCATGGCCCCCTCCAAAAACCTGGCAAAAAGACATTTGCTTTTTGGAGGGAAAGATGACAGAAACAACATGCCTTTAGGGTAAGACATGCAAAATACGACAATGTTATCCTAAGAAGGTATCTATAGCAAGCCATAAAAAGAACCAGAATTTTAAAGAAAAATATAGCCATAACCTACGGCTATACTCTTCCCTCTATTACACTGACAGAGATTCCACTGCTAGTTACAAAACATAGGATCGCTTTCCCCTTCACAGCTATCAGTAAGTCTCACTTGCATACAGCTCTACTTGTCTTATAATTATGGCTTTCAAATTATGTTGAATTTGAGGGGGCTCTCATAAGCTTATTATGGGTTCCACAATGAAAAGACCAACAACGGTACTCAGACTTTTCTGGAAGACAACTCACCTCTCATAGAAACTTCTGCAATATTTAGGTGGTCATTGGCAAACAATAGCCTAGCTTCTGCTCTTCTGTTTTTACACTCTTCTTGCTGATTTTTTGTGTTTTATTTTGCCTCTTTATAGTTTTGATGAATATTTAACTGCTGTCATTATTGGGAGAAGGTAGTAGTTGGAGAACGGTGACTGAGGCCAGGTAACATAAGCCAAAGGACAAAGCCGTGACCAAAGGGGGAATTTCCGCATGAGTTTCCCATGAGTCCCTGCTTGTATAGATATAACTGTAAGGCTGAAGTACTAATGTTTGGGACATAGTAGGAGATTCGAAATGTAACATAAAATGGGGCCACCCAAACATAATTTCTGCAGAACCCCAAGGTTTGCAGAAAAATAGGAATCATTTAAAGCGGGGGGAGGGGGGGAATGATGAAGTAAAAAAGGAAGTAACCTTCCCAAAAAAGTCCACTGAAATTTATATGACTCCTCCACGAGGGTAGCCTGAAATGGGGCCTTTGGTAGTCAGAAATCTGCAAATGTCTGAACTGCCTGATTCTGAATATAGAGGTCAGCTCACATAGATATGTTTCGTGCCTAGGAAATACAACTGGTCCTGCCACAAAAGACAACAACTCTTTGCAAAACGTACATAAAGTGCAAGGTACATGGCTGTTAGGCATGCCACTTATAAGTGCCATGTAAGAAATTTGCAGTGTTAATCAGGTCAGCAAGAACTCTGTTGCCATAGGATTGCTTTACCATTACAGCTATCAGAGGCAAGTTTCTCCAAGCATTAAGTGCATCCCTTGACACCTATAATCTCAAAATGAAGGTGTAAAATGGCACAAAGAAATGTGTTATACAAAACAGCACAGCACTTTTTGAACCAACACAACTCAAGGAGTATAGCTCTAATTAAACAGGAAAATCAAATGACTCATCCAATCAGTTCCCTACCTCCAAACTGAGCAATGGCTAATGTTGAAAATATAGCTCTTTTATGAAAACATATGAACAACTTCTATCCATTTCAACAGGAATTTACTATGTCATACCTTGACAGAGTGATTGTGGAAATCTGTAATAATAATTTCATTATTGTGGTTGACAGCTGCAAAATGAGGACCTGCAACAAACGAGAATTAATCAGTAACAAGCCATCTAAGGGAAAAAATGAATTACATCATCACAATGATCTGCTCAGTTGTAAAATACAAGAATCACCGGTTCTGAATTTGGAACAATTTAAAATTGTTTAGGGGATCATTCTTACAAAATAAATAACATTGTAGCTAATGCCTATGGAATTTAAGGCAGTCTTCATTGAGCTTATTATGATGTTTCCTAATTTTGAATTCCAGACCAGTGCTGCAAAAGAAGAAAGAAGAATAAAGAGGAAGGAGAAGAAGAAGAGTTGGATTTATATTCCACCCTTCACTTGGGAGTCTCAGAGTGGCTTACAATCTCCTTTCCTTCCTCTCCCCACAGCAGATATTCTGTGAGGTAGGTGGGGCTGAGAGATCTCTGAGAGAACTGCTCTTGAGAACAGCTCTGAGAGAACTGTGACTGACCCAAGGTCACCCAGCTGGCTGCATGTGGAGGAGTGGGGAATAGGCTTCCCAAGTCCCCCCAGGGGGTGGGGAAACCCCCGCCCCAGAGGCCGGTTTCCCGCCGCCGCCGGTTCGGGCCCCGGGGGGAACCCCACCCCGGCGTGCGCGTCACCAGGAAGTGACGTTATGACGTCCAAGGTCATCCAAGGGAAAACTCTATATTTTTCCCTCGGATGGTCGTGGCCCCGCCCCCAGCGTGCCCGGCGTCATAACATCACTTCCTGGTGACGTGCGTGCAGCATGCGCGCACTCCAGCCGCGGACCGGGAGTCCCCCGGTAAGTAGATTTTTTCGACTGGCAACCCTAGTGGGGAATCAAACCCAGTTCTCCAGATTAGAGTCCATCACTTTTAACCATTACACCAAACTGGCTAACTTGTTAATGATTTGGAGTTAGGAGTAAGCAGTGAAGTGGTTGTCTGCAGATGACACTAAATTGTTCAGGGCAGTGAGACGCTCCTGAGGGTTCTGTCAAGACTGGGTGAGTGGGCATCAGTGTGGCAAATGAGGTTCAACGTGGGCAAGTGCAAAAAAACACACATTGGAGCCAAAAAGCCTAACTATAAATATATCTTGATGGGGTCTAAACTGGCAGTAACTGACCAGGAGAGAGATCTTGGGGTCGTGATAGATATCTCACTGAAAATGTTAACTCATTGTGCGACTGCAATAAAAAAAGGCACATGCTATGCTGAGAATTATTAGGAAGGGGATTGAAAATAAATCAGCCAGTATTATAATGCCCCTGCCCCTGTATAAATCTATGGTGTGGTCTCATTTGGAATGATGCATACAGTCCTGGTCACTGCACCTCAAAAATGATATTATAGCATTGGTAAAGGAGCAGAAAAGGCAGAGGTCATTTCAGGGGGGGAACGCAGGGGATCGCAGTTCCCCCGGGTGAGGTACGGGGGGCGGGGCACATGACGAAGCCCCGCCCCCTGCTTCCAGCCGCCCCGCTTCCAGCCCTCATTCAGCCAGGAGGAGGCAGGAGAAGAGGGAGGGTAAGTTGCTTCCTCCCTGACTCTCCCCACCCCTGCCTGCCTGGGGCCAGGGAGGGCCTTCGCGGGGCTTCCTTGCACTCCTGCCGGTCTTGCAGGTCCACCGCCGGGCCCCTCATGGGGCTCAGCAGTGGAGCTGAAAGGCCGGCACCGGCGGCCGGGACCATTGAGGACGGGGTGTGTGGCCTTATGACACACTTCCGGTGATGTCAGGGGGTGTGGCCTTATGACACACTTCCGGTGATGTCAGGGGGTGTGGCATTTGCTAATGAGTTATGCTAATGAGTTCCCCTAGCTCTTTTTCTACAAAATGACCCCTGAGAAAAGGGCAACTAAAATGATTAAGGGGATGGAACACCTTCCCTATGAAGAAAGGTTTAAAAATAATTTCAAAAGCAGTTTGTGATGTACTTCTTCACTGAGTGTGTATGATTATGAAATAGCTCTTTAAAGTTTTAGAACATTTTCATCAAAATTGCTGATGTAAGTTTGCATTTTTCCTAGTATTTTAATTGTTTTAGCCTTTATGCAAAACTATGTCAACAATTGGTTTTATTACCAAGTAATTTTTAAAATAAATTAATGTGTTAAATAAAAATGGAATGTATGAAAATGAACCCATTTGATCAGCAGGATATTGTGAGCATGTAAATACTATGAAATCTAATGTCATGAAAAAAGTAATTGTGTTGGGGTGGGAATTCACCCTCAAGTAACTAGCCTCCCTCCCTCCCTCATAATCATTTTTTTCTTGAAGGAAGTTCAAGTAAAGTTGGAAAAGCTGTTTGGTGTCAACCACAAGTTATACTGTGATTTCCTGGGTCTTTTCCATTTTATAGCTTATATTATCCTGCTATTGTCATAGAACCTGACTTTGTAGCATGAATTGTTGGTAAATAAAGATTGTGAATTGCAATGATGAGGGATGTGTGTCTGCAAGTTTTAACTCTGGACAAGCAAGAACACTGAGAAAAAAATTCAAGTTCCCATCTTGGTATGTCAGTGTTGAATCAACAAAAAGGGCACAATTCATTTCCTTTTTTTAATGCTAGGATATATTAAAGAAAAATCATGACCTTAAAATCAGATTTGTTTTCAAAGGCATACATTTTCAATTACAAGTCAAGAACACATCTCAGGACTTTCATATTTACAGTAAACATGCTGGGGAAACCACAGGGAATCACAGAAGGAGGGCGTTTGGAAAGTTATTATTTGGAAGTCTCCCCCTGCAGGAATATCTCAGAGGCTTGGGCAGGATAATTTCTTCACCCTCACTCTTTGTTTCCATTTACTGTTCCACACCATTTAGGGCTGCCAAATCGGGCCGGGGGGCGGGGAAACCCCCGCTTTGGAGGCCCGATTTCTGCCGTGGCGGAATCGGGCCCCGGGGGAAACCCCACCCCCCACGTGCACGTCACAGGGAAGTGACGTCATGACGCCGGGCATGCTGGGGGCGGGGCCACAGCCATTTGAGGGGAAAACTCTATGTTTTTCCCTCAAATGGCTGTGGCCCCGCCCCAGCGTGCCCGGCGTCATGACGTCACTTCCCTGTGACGTGCATGCGGCGCACGTGCGCAAAGCGCACGCACGCACACACCAGGAGCCGGGCTGGAGTCCCCCGCCACAAGGGTAAGTGCCATTTGGCAACCCTAACACCATTCCATGATTCCTAGTGCACATTCAGTTGTTCTCATTGCCTTATGGTATATGTGTGTGGGAGGTGGTGGTTCTTTTATTTAATTTACAAAGTCATGTTTTTTCTGGATACCTGGGAAATTATGTAGAGACAGCAGCCTCTTCTTTGGGTGGCCCATTTTTTGCTGCTTTTTATCAGAGACCAGCCATTTTACTATTAGATAAAATGATACTATGTAAGCTTAGAACTAAATATTGGGCCCTGCCAACCTAGCAGTTCGAAAGCAAGAAATTGCAAGTAGATAAATAGGTACCACTTCGGTGGGAAGGTAACAGCGTTCCGTGCGCCTTGGTGTTTAGTCATGCCGGCCACATGACCACAGAAACGTCTTCGGACAGCGCTGGCTCTTCGGCTTTGAAACGGAGATGAGCACCGCAACCCTAGAGTCGGACTCGACTGGCTTTCGAGCAAGGGAGACCTTTACCTTTACCTAAATATTGGGCAGCCAACACATCTGACTACCTGCTTGTGTAGTACTTAACACCAGATACTTTCCCCCGACCCACCTCCAGTAACTGTTAAGGTTACTGTTTTATGTATACTGTGTTAAGTAATGGGGGGGGGGAATGGAACATATATACGGCCTCCTGCCTAGACCATTTTTCTGAAGATTTCCCTACCACCAAAGCCACCAGTGGAGAAGTTGAAGAAGAACTTGAGATGCACATTGACACTGAATATCCAATTTTGGCCAACGCATCTGATAATATAACTACTAAGTAAATGTGAATTGTGTATCAAGGGTTTATATTCCATTTGGATAATTCTATTAACAGTGAATCAGGAAGGGCACCAAGTTCACAAGGGAAAGCTGCAGTGTATAAGCTTGCCAGAATACAAAGAAAGAATATATAAGCTTGCCAGCATAGTTAGAAAGAATATAATCAGCAACAAGCACAACAGCAGCAAAATGAACTTAGACAACAGTACATGGAAACTAGAGAGCAATAAATTAAAAACTTGCTACTTGGCTAGATTTGAACTCGTTAAACTGGCTCTTCTGGCTTAGATCTTCATTTTTAGTGTAATTTCGGTGTAAAGCAATAAACCATTTAAAATTCATCTGACATGTAAATGAAATGGTGTGTTCTTGCCCCACCTCACAGGATTTTGCAACTCTAATAACATAAGGATTTATCCTTCTTATGCTATTAACTCATCAAGGTCTTATGAAATAAAGACTGCAATCCTAAGAAAACTTTCCTAGGAGTAAGCCGGATTGAATAAAATGCTGCACATTTCTGAGTGCGTCTGCTTCGCGTTGCTCCCTAAGTGGCGCAGTGCAGAGCAGGAGTGTGTCTCTATGGCCACATTCATACATCATATTGAACCACAATGAAACTTCGGTTTGTCTTGTTCACTGTGCCTGTTTGCTCCCCTTGCCCGCCCCCGTTCTCATTCAAAACCCCAAACCAAACTCCAATTAACCATAATGCCTGGGTGAAGGTGCCTTTGCCCCTTCATAAACCAGAATTCTAAACTAGAGTTAAACCCTGACTTAAGGCCAAACTAGTTGTTATGTCTGTAATATCTGTGGGATACTCTTGGGTGAGGAGAAGTGGGTTGGGAGGGTGGAAGATGGAGCTATTTCATTTGCCAAGAATCGGGACAGGATTTCCTGACATGTTTTATATGTGACAGATGTGACATCAGGGAATTAATGCCTCCAAGTGCTCTGGGACCTGAGGACAGCATGGAGCAAAGGATCAACCTCCCCCCCCACACACACACACCATTTTCCTGAGCTGAAACATCCATGAAGAAGAAGGAGGAGGAGATTGCATTTATACCCCGCCCTTCACCTGGAGTCTCAGGGCAATTTAGAAGAAGAAGAAGAAGAAGATTGGATTTATACCTCGCCCTTCACTTGGAGTCTCAGAGCGGCTTACAAACTCCTTTCCCTTTCCCTCCCCACAACAGACACCCTGTGAGGTGGGTGGGGCTGAGAGAATTCTGACACAAACTGCTCTTTTTCAAGGACAGCTGTGCCAGAGCTTGTGACTGGCCCAAGGTCACATCATCAGATGCAAGTGGAGGAGTGGGGAATCAAACCCGGTTCTCCCAGATTAGAGTCCGCACACTTAACCACTACACTAAACTGGCTCTCCTTTACAAATCTCCTTTCCCTTCCCCTCCCCACAACAGACACCCGGTGAGGTAGGTGGGGCTGAGAGAGCTCTTTCGAGAACTGCTCTTTCAAGAACAGCTCTGACAGAACTGTGGCTTGCCCAAGGTCATCCAATAGCTACAAGTGGAGGAGTGGGACCTGAGGGCAGCATGGAGCAGAGCATCAGCCTTCCCCCCCCCCATGCCATTTTCCTGAGTTAAAACATCCATGAGACACCCTGTTTACTGCAGCATGTGGAGCCCCAGAGCAAGGTAAATTAGACCCCTTGGCTTGGCAAAATGGCTTGGGTGGGGAAGGGCTGAAGCTCCTAGGGATACCAGCCTCCAGGTGGGACTTGGGGATTCCACAGAATAACAGGTAATCTCCAGACTACAAAGATCAGTTCCCCTGGAGAAAATGGATGCCTTTGGAGGGTGGACTCTGTGGCATCGTACACCACTGAGGTCCCTGTCCTCCCCAGCTGTTTCCCATCCTAGATCTGGCAACCACACTCCCTATCAGTGTTCCCTCTAAGCTGAGTTAGTGTGAGCTAGCTCACAGTTTTTAAGCCTCCAGCTCACACATTTTTGTCTTAGCTCAGGAGGGATGGCTCCAGAGCAAACTAATTTATACAGTAGCCAAATCGCTCGCTCACAGCTTTAAAGCCAGTAGCTCAGAAAGCAGAATTTTTGCTCACAAGACTCCACAGCTTAGAGCGAACATTGCTCCCTATCCCCTGCTGGTGGCCGGGGGGGGGGGGGGCTGGCAACCCTAGCTCCTCCTCCTCCTTCCACACTGCACTCCCATGCCAAATTGGGTCCCAGAGCACTTCAGAACTTTAGTTCCCTGGCATCACATCTCTCCCTTATTATAATTGAGTTTGAACGTTCTATATGAAAGTTCTAAATTTCACATCCTTAGTGTTAGGCCGAAAAAACTGCCACTCAGTAACACTGGCTGGGTTGACTGGCTGCTTTGTGCAGTCCCGCCCAGCGTTCCAAGGTTATTTGCATATGGAAGCTGATTGGACAACACTCTATTCCACACCTCAAACTCACCCCCCCCCCCGCAAGGCAGTTGGGATTTTCAGTTGCATCATACCTCATAGGGGAGAGGAGAATGATGTCAGCTTCCCTTTCCCTAGGCGGAGGCTGTGGGGGGGGGAGGTTTGTAAAACTTAAGACAGACAGGCAGATAAAGGTTGCCAACTCCAGGTTGGAAACTTCCAGGATATTTTAGGGATGAAGCCTGCTGAGGGTGGGGTCTGAGGAGGAGGAGGAAGAGGGGGACCTCAGACAGATACAATTCCATACTGCCCACACTCCAGACAAGCTGTTGCCAGTCTCCAGGTGACAGCTGGAGAGATCTTAAAGCTTTGGTGCTAATTTACGATGGGGCTCCTGGGGAACTATTGATGCCAATCTTGGCCCAGCAGCCATCAAACCATTCTCTTCAACCCCCTGCTGTGCAGCTGACTTTCCCCTAGGGTTGCCAATCTCCAGGTGGGACCTGGAGATCTCCCACTGTTACAATTGATCTCCAGATGACAGAGATCAGTACCCCTGGAGAAAATGGATGCTTTGGAGGGTAGACCCTATGACCTCCAG
>NW_015164665.1:2326136-2345309 GCF_001447785.1 Gekko japonicus | reverse complement strand
ATCTAGAAAGATGTGGTCTGTAACAAACGCATAGGCTGGATGGTGGTAAGGTAAACAGTAGTGGGTGAGGGTGGGAGGGGAGTGGGGGAATGGCGGTGGCAGCTGGAGGCCTCTGCATCCCGTTGCCGGCCCTGGAGTGAGTGGGGGGAAGGGACCCGGCCTCCAGTTGCCGGCCCAGGAGTCAGTGGTGGGGGAGGGGAAGGGAGTGGGCGACCGGAGGCTTCTGCCTCCTGGAGCATGGAGAGGGTGGGGTTTGCAGAGAGGTGGGACCTCAGACAGGTAGAATGCAATAGACTACACCCTCCAAACCAGCCATTTTGTCCTGGGTAACAATTGCTGCCAATCTCCAGGTGAGGGCTACAGATCACTCACAATTACAACTGCTCTTCAGGTAGCAGAGATCAGTTCCTCTGGAGAAAACAGAGGACTCTGTCATTATACCCTGCTGAGGTCACCACAGCAAATTGACACTGTTTGCCCAAAGCCAGAGCACTGCCCCAGAGCCTCTTTCTAGATCCCGTTGTATTGCTTTCATAACGGGCTTTACTGCTAGTCTGTCTATAAAACAGGGCAGGGAATCCTGACATGACTAATGGCAAATGTAACATCTAGTTCGTCCCTTTAGAATTTTTGTCTCTGGGGAGCAAATAAACTCCAGTTTACTCAGGCATTGCATTCAGTTGCAGCAGGCAACTGTAGTTTGTTTTGGGGTTCCACACAGATAGGATAGAGGGGAGTATGTTGGCATGATAAAAAGCAGGGTTGCCAGCTGGCCTGGAGAAGAATGCCCTGGACTCAAAGTTTGTTCTATTGCTTCAGACCAACATGGTTACCCACCTGAATCTATTTTCATAATTAATGCGTGGAAACAGGCAGTTGAAGCTTTTCATGGCATCGAGGTAAATAACATCATGAGGTATTTGCAGGAGAGCAAAGGAATATTGATTGTTTCCACATGGATTATGTGCTCTGGATTCAAGGTTGTTGGGAAGTACTTTTCATCCCCCTCACTTCCCTGCCACATTGCAGTGCAGTTCTGCATCTCTCAGATGTTCTCTCTGATCTTTCCCAGACCTGCTTTGCTCTGAGGTTTTGGGAAAGACTGCAGCAAAGTTTGGATGGCTGCTGTGCAGGCAGGAAATTTTGGATTTTCCAAGTCCTGCCTGCAAAACAGTTGTTTTCCCTGTCCCTGTTTCCCTGTCCCTGTTTCTGCAGTGGCCACGCCTACCCACCCATAGGAGGGGACTTACTGAGGATTTTTTTTGTTACGTGACATATCAATAAACAGAATGGTATGCCAATTACCAGGGAGAGATTCCATAGCTGGCAGATGGGAGGAATAACTGTAGGGACTGTGGCATGAAAAATGCAGGGAAGCCCAGCATCTGGAAGCCCTCTGGCCAACAGCACTGCCACCAGTGACAATGAAGCTTCCAAAGGAAAGTACTGCCATGTGGATCAGCTAGAGGGACCAGTGTAACCCTACAACTAAGCTGTGTTCTTACCTGTTGTGGCAAATTAACATGTCCCTTAATACAACATCTGAATGTGGTCAATGGCTCTGCCTAAAGGTCTGAACAGAATACAGTCTATAGTCCTGCCTAAACGACATGGATTGGATAGGAGAGTGGTCTAGCTGCACACAGTTTGTCCTGTCTTAAGCAGAGTCTGCACAACTCAAAAGTGTATCCTCCTGCAACGTGGGTTAAAGGCATTTTTGAGACCATTCTGGATCCTACTTGTACGTACAGATGCACCCCTTGTTCTAAAACCAGAGAAGACTCAAACAGCGACACATTCCAGCACTTAAGCAAACAGTATGTCCCCAAAAAATGAAATGAAATGTTTATTCATACAGTTATATGGAGTGATGCAATTTTTTTCTCCTTTGAATGTTTGTTAAGCCCAAACTAAGACTCAGGCTGGAGGAAAGGAGGCTACAGAGGAGCCGTTTAGCTTTATTCCCCATGGTCCCCAAAGCTTTGTCCCCCCTCCCCAGTTATGTTGGGAAAGATACGTAGGACTTCTTGTGAAAAACCAGCTCAACCCCTATGATTCTGAGCTGGAAAACTACCAGAAGCAAAATGATTAAGTAACCCCTCTCAACCAGTGCAAGCTGAGTTTAGCTTTTTTTTAACACACACACACACACACACAAGAAAAGACATGAAACTACGTGTTGCAAATAGTGTAAACATGTATAACACACAGCAATGTGAATCAAATGGAATTCTACTAACTAGCTATTTTCAGCTGAATTCCCTCGTGTAACTGTATGCCTGGTTCTGCAGAGCAGTTCCATTAAACTGTCTGTAGACTTCATCTCATGAGCAAATGGAAACCTGCTCACTTGTCTAAAAACACAACTAAGCACTGATGAGTACCTCTACAGAATAAGCATGGAGACTTCATGGGTAATTATGAAAACCGGGCAAGAGCTAATTTCTTTTGGGTCACTGGTCTGAACCCTTTTCCAGGCACAGGATTACATCTCATCAAGACCAATACACTGTCCGGAACAGAACAAATGTTCTTATTGACTGGATTGGTTAAACAGTAACCACAACCATAGCAACAGCTGCAACAGTGTTCAGCAAGACATTTTAAAAAGGAGCAGAAAGTATTATTTTGGAACACTACCTTAGATTCACTGACAGTGTGGAGAATACATTCTGAACAGTTCTCTGTAGAACAATGTACAAGCATCAAAGACAATGTTTATGTCATGACCATTTGTAACTGAGAACCAGTGATTCTTTTTACTACCATATGGTTACTGTGGACAAGGGTCATAGAACAAAAATTTGAGCAGTCACAAGCCTGCAAGCCATACAAAAGCAGGACAAACAATGTTATTCAATTAATCACCTAAAATTGATATCTCTACGTATAACATTCAACGTAGTACTCCAGACAATGGGAAGGATTAGAGATTATAAGAGTAAATTATAGGGATGGGCACAGACCTGAACCCAAGCCAAAGTCGAGGCTAGATTTTGCCTGGTTCGGGCTTGTGAAACTCAGTTTGCAAACAGCACTTTCCCCAGAACAATCACCAAGCTACTGCTCGGTTTGTTTCAGGGTTTGGCCTCCCCAACACACACACACCACTTCTGGGTGGTGTCAGGCCTTGCCCCTGGTACACCCACATCACCCAGAAGTGATGCAAGCATGCTGCCCAACATGCTTGTGTCACTTCTGTGTGACGCGAGCATGCCGGGGGCCTGACACTACCTGAACCAGTTCAGTTCAGGGGCTCAGTTCAGGGCTTGGTTCAGGGCCGTCCAGCTTGTGAGCCCCAAACTGAACCAGGCTTTCCTTGTCTGTGCCCACTCCTAGGGAGTTTAGTGTAGTGGTTAAGTGTGTGGACTCTAATCTGGGAGAACCGGGTTTGATTCCCCACTCCTCCGCTTGCACCTGCTGATGTGACCTTGGGTCAGTCACAAGCTCTGGCACAGCTGTCCTTGAAAAAGAGCCGTTTGTGTCAGAGTTCTCTCAGCCCCGCCCACCTCACAGGGTGTCTGTTGTGGGGAGGGGAAGGGAAAGGATTTTGTAAGCCGCTCTGAGACTCCAAGTGAAGGGCAGGGTATAAATCCAATCTCTTCTTCTTCTTCTAAATTATACACAAGACATTATCTCAGCTCATATTTTCATAGCAGAGGACAGAAACTCAGCTACTTGTACAGTGAAATTTGGGCCCAACCACGATGAAACGTTACTAAATTGTAGGGGGAGGAGCATCCCACCCCAAAACCCCCACAGTGATACGAATGTGTTTTATTTCTTTGTAAAAATTTATGAAGCCCACCTATCTCCTCTAAAACTGGGACCTATTAAGGGTACCTGCAAATTGTTTGTCTCCATTGCCTCGGCTTCCAAACCTGGTTACTATTTTCCCATTTGGCTGAAAGATGAACACAGAACATGCTTTGTTGTCCACTACAATGATGTGTCCATTGCGATCCACAGAAACACCTTTTGGTCCCATAAGTTTTCCAGACCCAATTTTTGTCTACAGGGAAAAAAAATATTTTGAATCCACAAACCGTGCAAATTCAGAAACCACATGTAATAAATTCACATTTGAAACACTCTCTCAGGGTATAAAACTTAGTATGTGCCTCAAAATGGTGTCCCATTAGGGACAGATCAAAATTACACATGCGATTGAATATATTTTACATATACTTTGGGGTGTTAGTATAATACACAATTTGAAATCAAATCTAGATCAGTTATCACAGCAAAAAATCTAAACAGGACTGATTTTTATACACAAATGAATAACCTTAGAATAACCTGGCTGGCTGGGGCCTCAAAGCCCCATTGATAATTTACTGAGGATTCTAACATTTTAATAAATATTTATTTTAAAAATGGATACTAACTGCTGAAAGAGATGGGCTAGTCATAAAATATTGACTGTGCATGCAAATACTGTGAAAGAAGCAGAAGACAACTAGGCCAAGGGGAAAACCAGCTGAGTGAACAGGCTGAGCCTGAATTAAACCTCCTGGCTACAATAAACACTTTTGTGAGTGTACAGTATGATTTCTTCCCATTTATTTCCTAAACACAATGGCTCCTTTTTCATCTCAGGAAAGTGAAACACACAGCATTAGGACTTCAAGCTTACCTTAAATTTTCCATCAGAGGAGAAGATGCTAACCCATTTATTATCATAATCAGCAATAATAATGTCACCACAAGGATGGACAGCCACTCCTGTGGGCCGCTGCAACTGGCCAGGAGATCTTCCCCGGATACCGAAGCGACTCTTGAACTGACCATCAGTGGAAAAAAGCTACAATTTTTTAAAAAAACGTAAAATGTAGTCATTAATTCTCATGATAAATATTCATGAGGACTCAGTGCTAACAGGGCCCTTCCTATATGCACAAGGCCTCCTCCTCCTCTATGAAAAAGGAAATATTCCACACCTAACATAGGGAATCCCTTGTGAGCACCAAGAATGCAGACTTATTATGGTGAATGGGGTCTAGTTTACATGTTATGCAGCTTGGTAAGCACATTTGCCATCCTGCTTCTCTGTGGTGAATAATCATGGTCAATCACTGGCATACAATCTATAGCAGTGGTATTCAGTTCAGGGACCATGACCCTCAGGTGGATCATAGAGGAGAAGAAGAAGAGAAGAGATTGGGTTTGTACCCCAAGAGTGATTAACACATGGAATTTACTGCCACAGGAGGTGGTGACAGCTACAAGCATGAACAGCTTCAAGAGGGAACTGGATAAACATATGGAGCAGAGGTCCATCAGTGGCTATTAGCCACAAGGTATAGATAGGAACAGGCTGAGGCAGGTGATGCACTGTATTCTTGGTGCTTGGGGTGTGTGTGCAACAGTGGGAGGGCTTCTAGTGTCCTGGCCCCACTGATGGACCTCCTGATGGCACCTGGTATTTTTGGCCACTGTGTGACAGAGTGTTGGACTAGATGGGCCATTGGCCTGATCTAAGATTGGCTTCTCTTATGTTCTTATGTTCTTATGTACCCTGCTCTTCACTTGGTGTCTCAGAGCCGTTTACAAACTCCCTTCCCCTCCCCAGTGAGGTAGGCGGGGCTGAGAGAGCTCAGAGAAATGTCCTTGAGAGAACAGCTCTGACAGAACTCTCTTTGCATGGATAACGAGGCACGGTGACTCACTGGTACAGTCGATTTCTTTTAGGACAGGAAGTTTCAGAGATCCCCCTCCCTAGCAAAAATGTCTCTCTAGCTTCTCTTTCAGCCTAGTAATCTCCACCCTCGACAGTCAGTCCAGTGTTCCACACACACTTGAAGGCCTGAGGCTCCCTTCACAAATGAGACGATAACTCTGCTCCTTCCCTTCCTATAGTATGAGTGTGATGTTATAAGACTTCCTGTCCCATGCTTGTAGTACATTGGGTCCCATGCTACTGCCTAAAGTGTATCCCAGGTCTGGAAATGTCAAATACCACAGATCTACAGGATGCCCATTACCAAATACCCAGCCTTGCCACCTGAATACATTTTTTTTTGTAGGGACGTATATAATGTTTTGTGTTTGTGTACCCCTGTTGAATATAATGAATTGCCAGGATCCAGGATCCACACACACATATATACTGGTAACAACCAGTAGCAGCTCCATTAAACCCATGTTATGTCCTCTGGAGCACCCCAAAACTTCATGAAGTTCCTAAGTGATATATGTCATGACTGCCGCAGGAAAGTGGCAACTAATTTAGCATAGATAGGGTGAGGATAGGGTTGCCAGACCCCCCATTTCAATGGGGGTTTCCTGATTTGGAGGGACCCCACCCCCAAGAGCAACCACCCGGCCTCCCCCACACCTCTCCCCAGCAGCGTTTAAAGGATGTCTTTAAACACTGCTGGGGAGAAGTGGGGGTCGCACTCCTGCACTCCGAGCCCCAAATTCAGGGCTCAGAGTGCAGGTGTGTGTGGCCTCCCCCCACCTCTCCCCAGCAGCCTCTGCTCCCCAATGTGATGACATCACTTTTGTGTGACGTCATCATGCTAAGGACTCCCCAGCCCCCTCCAGTAACACCCCGAAAAGTCCCCCACTGGGGACTTTGAGGGATGGCAACACTAGGTGAGGAAGCACACAACTTAATGACCTCAAGAGATGACATAAATCGAACTGAATGATATGAAAAGGGAGAACTTCACGCAAGCCTACCACTTTTGGTGGTAGCCCTAGGTTTCTTAATATTTGTTGTTCAGCTCCGAAGTATAAAATAATTAGGGTAACACAACAATAATTAAATTTATCAAAGAAAGGGACGCATGATCGCAAAGGATCAAATAATCAAAATTCAGTAGAAAACTGGACTATAGAATAAGTATTAAATTGTCATGGAATCATTCAAAAAGCATTTAGGATCAAAACAGATGACACGCTGGAAGATCACCCAATATTTTCCATTCTAATGAGAGCACAGAGAAAAAGTTTTCATAGGTGACACCATGCAGTGGTGGGAGGATTAAGTCCCCTTGGCCCACCTGGCACAGCCCCAGTCCAGATCCGGGCCCATTGTGCCTGTAATTTAGTTTTCAAAGACTTTGGGGGAATCTGTGGTCTCTGTGTTCTCTTAGAAATACTTGTGACTGTTCTTAATGCATTCTAATTGTATGCCTGCCATTCCCGAGATACAAAACAGCCCACAGAATCCACAACTTTATACATTCCTAATTCTGCTGCATCTTGGATAACATGGATACAGATGTAACAAGCTAACTAAATATTAACTTTAAAAAGGGCCTGAGAAACTCACGGGGGGATCCCCTTCTGCTCCCTTGCTCACTGGTCCCAGCAGGGCTCCAAGGCTCCGCTACATCTGTTGCTGGGCCCACCATGGCACCTGGGTTTTGTTGCAACTGCCACCAGGCCCAGAGAGGTGCCAGGCCTCCATGGCCACCACCGGGCCCAGGAGCAGCTCCTGAGCAATGCTGTAGCTGCCACCAGGCCTGGAGTGGCTCCCAGGCTCTGTCACAGCCCCTGCTGGGTCCAGAACAGCTGCTGCCAAGCCCAGTGCAGCTCCAGGCCTCCATGGTCACCACCACAGAGTCTGGAGCAGCCCCTGTATTCCACTGCAGCCACCACCATGCTCAGAGCAGAGCCGCTACCTGATTCCAGCAGAGGACACAGGAGGTAAGGTGCATTCTCTGCACTTGTGCAGAGGATAGTTTTTATTTTGGGGGGATTTAACCCGCCCCCCCCCATGTTTTTTTTTAAGTTTTCAGATTTTTTTCTGCAAACCCGGGGGATCCCCCAAGGTTGCAGGAAAATCTGTGTTGTGTCAGTATGGCGCTGATCTGTGTATTTAGGTATCTGTCGATTGGGCCACACTTGATTATTAGAATATAAAATAGTATTTAAACTGACTCTCATATTTAACTAGGGCTGCCAAATCCCCCCGGGGGGCGGATTTCCCCCCGCTTTGGAGGTCCGATTTCCGCCCCCATGGAATCGGCCCCCGGGGGAAACCCCACCCCCGCGTGCACGTCACAGGAAAGCGACGTGGTGACGCCGGGGACGCTGGGGGCGGGGCACAGCTATTTGAGGGGGAAACTCTATGTTTTCCCCTCAAATGGCTGTGCCCTGCCCCCAGTGTCCTCGGCGTCATGATGTCACTTCCCTGTGACGTGCATGCTGCCGGGAGCCAGCACAAAGTCCCCCGCCGGCAGAGGTAAGTCCATTTGGCAACCCTATATTTAACAAAGAAGCAATTATGGGTAGCATTATCTGCTGTGAATCATAACAGCTGTTGTTTTTCAAGAAAAATAATCCTGGTATTTCAGTATGTGTGCTTCATTCATCTTTCCATGAAATCTTGTGAGCCCTCCCATAAAAATCTATCAGTTTAAAAGGGAGAAAAGACACCTTACCTGTACACACTGGTTATTGCTGTCTGCAATTAATATTTTTCCATTTGTTGATGCAGCTACTCCCTGAAGATTTGTAAATTCTCCTTTGTTTCTGCCTTTGGTACCTTGAAAGGGATTTGAACAAATCAAACAAATCAGTAAAAGTGCATGACTGCAAAATATCCCATCCCAACCCTTTAAGACACCTGGCTTTAAAGGTATTTTTGTGTCATAACAGACTAACAATGCCATTTTAAACAAAGTTACAACATCCCAAATCCATTTAAGTCAATGAGATTAGAAATTTGTACCTCTTTTGGAGACTGGCCTCCTAGTTCATACATGTTAATTTTATTCTGCATACACTAACTTCCAAATGGAAGTTATTCAGGTCTTTTCTGCTAAAGCATCTATCCTTTCTCTCCACTGAATCTCTGGGTATGGTTCAAAATTATGAGTTTTCACTGTTAGTCTGTTGAGGCCTGTTAATTCTTGTCTGTTGCCTGATACAGCATCTACATACCCAGTTAAACTGGCAAAAATACACAAATTTAATGGAAATAATTAAAGTTAGTGTAAAATACAATATTACTTCACAAAACGATTCCACCACACGGACAAGTAATAATGGATTGTTGATTTGCACTTCTATCAAGTTCCAATTTTTTTAAAATTTTGAAGCTCAAAAAAATTTGACCAACAATCCAGAGTTTGTATTACACTATACAAGATCTTCTGTAATAATGCTGTAGCACCAGTTCTTTCAGACCCTTCAATGGTCTTTTGCCTCTGTATCACTTCACCCAGCTTCTTTACTATAATGGTATAGTTCTTCAAAGAGACTGAGTTGGTGACTGCCCATAAGGTCAATTTATTTTTGTGCTGAACACCAATGCCAAGAGAAGAGCTTGCACATTTGACAAGTTTGCAACATTTTAATCAACTACCTAAACCAATATAGAAGATACTCCATGCTCAAAATGTATGCTGTCTAAATTGGCATTTGTATCTTCTTGAATATGGCTGGGATCCAAAGAGTTGCATTAAGGTGTGGCTTAGTGGCTTGGGTGCAGTCCATGAGATTTTAGAGGGTTTTTTCCATTAAAGAGCAAACCCTCACACTTACTCATTTGACTATTCAAACTGGATTCATTCCTGTGCATTCTGTTCCAAGGGACATTTTTGGACATAGATGAAACCTGAGTACATATGCTTATGATTAATCGTTATTATGCCTTTCAGCTAAATGGCAAGGAGGTAGCTGAAAGTTTGGAAGCACACTGCCTCTTCCTTCTATCCAGGGAAAGGAGCTGGACATTTTTCAGAAACAGCATTAGACAATGCAACATTGTAAACAGAAGTTCTCAGAACTATAAGACTCCTGAGGGGGAGGAAGAATTACACATAAGGGAAACTATTATGTTTATTAGAAACTATGTGGAACTTGCCTTAGACATGTTTGTAAGTCAAAATCACATACAGACAGGGTTACCAGCCTAGTACTGGCAACCAGCAGGAACCATTTGGGGGCAGGGAGAAATGTCGTGTGATAATGACATTGCATCTAGATTGCATGCAGAAGCGACATCATGATGCTCTGAGAATCTGCTCATCTCTATGGTGATGTCACTACCCACCTCTGCCCCTTGCTCTCACTGGAGCGAAGAGGACTGGCAGGGCCTGGAGGTGGGAGCCTGCCCATCACCCACAGGAGAATGGCAGCCGTATACACATACTTTTTACACAGTGACACACAGAGACAGAAGTTGGAAGCAGCCAAAATTCCCTCTCTGGAATCTGCTAGTTGAAGTAATGGCTTCGTAAGTGTTTTCCACACAGCTTACATTTTCAATAAGTAACTCTCTAGCTCCTTTCATTGGTGAGATATGCCTTTCCCCTTATATCTCTGCAACAAAAGGGTCTGGAAACGTACTTTTAAAAAAGAACGTGGGGAATTCAGAGAACCTGATACACAGATTGTTATATCATTATATCCAATTCTCAACCTTACCCAGTCGGCAGATACTTAAATCTGTGGATTTGGGCCTTGGGGCCAGAAAACAGATTTTCCTGCAAAGTTGGTAGACTCCTCAAGTTTGAAGAAAAATCTGAAATCTTGAAAAAGGGAGGGAGGGGGATTAAATCATCCAAAAGACAAGAGTGTTGTCTGTGCAAGTGCAGAAAATGCACCAATGCTCCTCTGTCAGCTGGTGGCACTATGGGGATTGGGGATGGTAGAGAACAGGAACCTCTAACATTCCCAGCACAACAATGGCGAGGGGGCAGGTGCCCAAGACACAGTACTCCATGGCTGCCACTGCCCACCCACCCTGCCGCTGAGGGTGCAAAACTGCAGGCAAGCAGGGGAGAAAGAGTTGCCCCACCACAGGGTACAAAAGTGTGGGGGAAGAAGGATTAGAGGAAGTTGCTGATGCCCCCTACCCCCTCTTTATCTCTGAAGGGTGGCTAAGAAAACAGGGCATCAGCAGATGCCAATACAACCAAGAATCCCCCCCCAGGGACGACCCCCCCAAGGTCTAACCTTGCAACAATGAAATGATATTCAATTGCTGCCTTTAAAAAAAAAAACCAAAAGCCCCTTGGGGGGGTGTGTGGGGGGGTGGCCACTGTAGGGCCAAGAGTAGGAAAAAAAATCACTGTTATGAGTGCACCATGATACTGTGGGGAAACGGGGGCGGGGGACGACCCACTTCTTGACAGCATTGAAACTGGGGCAAATAACCCATGTGGAAATGGCCATGGCAAGACCAGCCTCAATTGTACAGAGAAACAACTTGTGTGGAAAAATTATCTAATACAATGCCTCAGTGTTTTATCTAATTTCTTCTTTCAAAGGTGAAATGGGCTACTATTTCCGCTAATGTACTTCTGTACTTACAACTTTCAATGGCACTATTGTTTGCATGATAAATTATTCACTTATTCACAGAAGAGAAATTATTGAGGGGGGTTGGCGGGACCAGAATCTTGGAACACACCATTGCACTAGGAACAATACAGACCAATAAGCCAAAGACTGTTCCTGTCTCTAAAGGCAGTAAGTAGATGAATACCAGAAAGAAGTTGAACATAAAGAGAACAATCAGAGGTTATAGATATTAACAACATTACCTTATTGGAAATAAACCATTGTACAAACTGAGCCCCATTATAATGAAACCGATTGCAGCAGAGTGCCTTTCATGGCCCCACTGTGATCACATTCTCTGCACTGGGTTTGGAGGACACTAGCAATCAGAAGGGGAGGGGAGTTTCCACCAATGCTTGGAAATCCTGTTTCCTTTCCACCCTGCTTTCATCAGCAGAAATGGGGGGAGGTTCACCTCTTTTCTCTGGTTTTATTTCCCCACTGGTGGGAGGGAAATGGGAAGATCTTTTTCCTCACTTGCAGCACTCCCTTGCAGTTCTGAGTGAATAAGCACTTTTTAAGCGAGTTCCCTCAATGTACTGCAAGTCTTGTCATGTACCCATAACCTGACATGTGAAGGACGTATTGTATACTTGTGTCTTCAGAGAGTCTATTTCACAGGGGCTCTGTGAATCTAATAACTGTTATGCTGCCATATATTAACCTGCCTTATGAACCTGTCCAACCACTCTGGTCATCTTCAAAGGCCCTGCTTTGGGTGCCCCTGCACTCTGAGATCAGGTGGGTGGCAATCCAGGAGAGGGCCTTCTCAGTCATAGGACCAAAACTCATGAACTAGGTTTGCCAGCCTCCAGGTGAGGCCTGGAGTTCCCACACTGTTACAACTGATCTCCAGACATTACAGATCAGTTTGCCTGGAGAAAATGGCTACTTTGGATGGTAGACATTGTGCCTTTCTAAAGTCCCTCCCCAAGATCCCCAGATCCCACCTGGAGGCTGGCATCCCTATTGGCAGCCCTATCTAGAACTCTCCCCTCAGGGAAATTCATCTGTTGCCATCTTCTGCCAGCAGCTGAAGATGTCTTTGTTTCATTTGGCATTCCATCAGTGATCCCTCCTTCCTGCCCAATGTTTTAATTGCTGCTTTTATGTTTTGTATTTATTTTAACTCTGTTTTTAGTTGTTTTAATGAAGTGTATGGGGGGTTGATTTTAATGGTTTTAAAATGTGATTTTATCACGTATGTTCCAAATTGTTAGTGGCCTTGGTGGCTCTTGTGAGGGCAGAAAGGTGAAATATAAATTTTGTAAATAAAATGCTTGTTGATTTGGAAAAGCTAAATAATAGAGATAGTATAACTGACTGGGCTCTGTCTTTGCAGCTCAAATCACACAAAAGGTATGCAGCTCCTGAAATGTCCACCATCTCAGCTTGTATTTGTCTTACTGTTTACAGTCTTTTAACTCTCTGTATTGGTTTTAACTCTGCATACTGGCTTTTAACTTTTTGAATGCTTATGATGTCTGTGTCCTGCAGTTTTTGCTGTTCTGTTAGTCACCTTGGATTTGCACAGATAAGGCAGGGTATACATGTCTTAAATAAATAATTCACAGGAGGAAAGCTACCATAATAACACATAAATTACTTTTGAACCACCCCAAACATTCCATTGAAACGGTGCTGTGCTGATTCATAGAAAGAATCCAGGAGCAACAATATCTTTATTAGAACAAAAACATCACAAAATAGTGTTCATAGATCCCAATATTAAAACATGTAGGCTTTAGGCTATAAGCTAGGCTCAGTTTTAAAAAAAACATAAAAAGGCAGGTCTTGCTCAATACACTTATGATCTAATATAAGCAAAAAACAAAACAAACACTACAGAAAACAAAAGTAAAGAACTAGAAGGAGAAAAGGCCTTCATCATAGTCTACTGAAATGAACAAGGTTTAAAGCAAATCAACTGATGAGAAGGAACACAATTAAGTAAATGACAATCAGCAATTAAAGCAAACCATGACAAAGAGCAAAGGAGAAAAAGCACAAAGATGCTGAACACAGGAAGAAGTAAGGGGACAGACAAGGAGGAACCAGAAGAAGAATGCTAAGTTTGGGGAGGAGAATACAGAATAGAGTTAAAATTAGAGACTGCATTATTGTGAAAATAAGTCTTCCATAGTAGAGACATGTGATTACATTTATATGCTCAAACAACAGGGCAGGCCAGAGAGTACAAAACGAAAACAAGAGGCTTTCAGATGGGAATAGGAAGGCCAATTAAAAGAGTACTGCAATAACCCAACTGGGACTGAGTCTTTTCATATTTTTAAATTATTAAAAAACAAACAAACCTGGGACTGAGTCAAAGTACCAGCAGATTTAATAGAAAGGAAATTATCTATTTTAGCAGTATTTGATAACTGCTGATGGCCAGAGACAACTGAAAATGCTGGTTTAGTTAGAAGAAGAAGAAGAAGAAGAGATTGGATTTATACCCCGCCCTTCACTTGGAGTCTCAGAGCGGCTTACAAACTCCTTTCCTTTCCCTTCCCCTCCTCACAACAGACACCCTGTGAGGTGGGTGGGGCTGAGAGAACTCTGACACAAACTGCTCTTTTTCAAGGACAGCTGTGCCAGAGCTTGTGACTGACCCAAGGTCACATCAGCAGGTGCAAGTGGAGGAGTGGGGACTCAAACCCGGTTCTCCCAGATTAGAGTCCGCACACTTAACCACTACACCAAACAGATGAAATCTGACAGGAAAAAGATAAAAGTCACTAATATCTGTACCTTGGCGTGAAAGATAAATTATAATATTTGCTGTAGTCCAAAGAAACACAAAAAAGAGTAAAAGAAGAGTCTGGTGAAAAAGGAAACAAAGAATGTTCTTGGAAAGTTTTAATATCAGAGGGAACATTGTCTAATAAAGAAGAAATAACGAAATGACACTGCAGGTGATCAAAATAGTTATCACAACATAAGAAGAGCCCTGCTAGATCAAACCGGTGGTCCATCTAGTTCAGCATCCTGTCTCACACAGTGGCTACCCATTTCCTCTGGAGGGACAACAACAGGGGCTGAGATCTAACTGCCTCTGAATGTGGAAGTTCCCCTCAGTCACCATGGCGAGTAGACACTGATAGACCTATCATCCATTAATCTACCTAATCCCCTTTTAAAACTGCCTATTTCTGTGGCCACCACTACATCCTCTGGCAGCAAATTCAACATTTTAAATTAATTGCTCTCCATGTAAAGAAGAATTTCCTTTTGCCTGTCCTGAATCTACTGTCCATCAGCTTCATTTGATGCCCTCAAGTTCTCATATTTTGGGAGAGGGAGAAAAATTTCTCTTTATCAACTCTCCATCACATGCATAATTTTATTAACCTATATCATGTCCCACCTGTTGTGGGGAGAGAAAGGGAAGGAGATTGTAAGCCACAATGAAATTCCTTAAGGTAGAAAAAGCACGGTCTTCTTAGTCGTCTCTTTTCTAAACTGAAAGGACCCAGACTCTTCAGCCTTTCCTCCTAGGGAAAGTGTTCCAACCCACTAATCATCTTGGTTGCCCTCTTCTGTATTATTTCCAGCTCTGCAATGTCCTTTTTGAGATACGGTGACCAGAACTGAATCCTTTTATATTCAGCATCATTATATGCCCTGAGAACCATGACACATATACTTCATCTCTATACCTCATCTCTGTGTTCACCAAACTCCAGTTCGACACTTATTCAGTCTCACTTTTTCTTTCTCCATTATTTGCATTATGTTTGTGTTTTAAGTTAGAGCTAAGCTCCACTGAAATCAACGTGGCATCCTCCCAAATTATTTATTTATTAGATTTATAGCCATCCCTTCTCTGAACAACAGGGTTCAGAGTGGATAAGAACAATATTCATAAATTAAAATTATTAAAACAACTCTTACAATATTACTAGCAACAATAAGATGGCACATAAAAGGAAAGCAGAGCATAGTGCCCCTACTCTATGGGGGAGTAGATATCATACAGTTTAATGGGAGTAAATATCCCCGCTGACACGGGGATCCAGGGGTTTACCTTGTAATGGCTCGTCTCCTTTCTCCAAGGTCGGGGACAAAGGGTAGCTATTGGGGAGCAGCTGTCCCCAAGGCACCCACTAATCTGTGGAGTGCCACAAGGGGCAGTGCTTTCCCCGATGTTATTTAGCATCTACATGCGCCCCCTTGCCCAGATTGCCCGGAGGCATGGGCTAGGGTGTCACCAATATGCGGATGACACCCAGCTCTATCTGTTGTTGGGCAGTCAGTCTGACTCTACCCCGGAATATCTGGACCGGGCGTTGCAGGACGTGGCTGGATGGCTTAGACTGAGTCGATTGAAATTGAATCTGATGAAGAAGGAGGTCCTGTGCCTGAATCAGAGCGGTCTGGGGGTAGGGATCCCATTACCAGCCTTTGATGGGGCACTGTTGGTGCCAGCACCGAGGGTCAGGAGTTTGGGAATGCTCCTGGATGCCTCCTTAACAATGGAGGCCCAGGTAGCAGCCATTGCCAAGGCAGCCTTTTACCACCTTCGGCTGATTAGGCAGTTGGTTCCCTTCCTCGAATGCAATGATCTGGCTTCAGTGATCCACCAATGGTCACCTAGAGGTTGGACTACTGCAACGCTCTCTACATGGGGCTGCCTTTGGTCCAACTCTGGGAGCTGCAGCTGGTGCAGAATGCGGCAGCCAGGCTGTTGATGGGTCTCCCTATGTGAGAGCACATCCAGCCTGTGCTAAAGACACTGCACTGGCTGCCAATAGCATACTGGATTTACTTCAAGGTGCTGGTTTTGACCTTTAAAGCCCTTTATGGCCAGGGACCTGCCTACCTGAGGGACCGCCTCTCCCCGCCATGTTCCCCAGAGAGCACTGAGATCATGATCACAGAACCGCTTGGCCCTCCCTGGTCCAAAGGACGTTAGGCTGACATCAACCAGGACCAGGGCGCTTTCACTGGCAGCTCCGACCTGCTGGAACGAGCTCCCTGGCAAAATCAGGGCCCTGCGGAACCTCTCACAGTTCCGCAGGGCCGTGAAAATGGAGCTTTTCCGGCAGGCATTTCAATAGGAGCTGCACTTTATCAGCTAAGCCCTGTGCTGACTTAGAGCTAGAAGCTACCTAGAATGGTATCCACCGCTGATCATGTTCGTGAATGCACTTTATTATACTGTACCACCATTGAAATATTAACGGTCTTACGTTATGTTTTATGTATTTTTATTGTGATATGTATCTTGTTTTATTGGTTTTTATGTAAGCCACCCTGAGCCTGCTTTGGCATGGAGGGCGGGGTAAAAGTTGAAACAATAAATAAATAAATAAATATTCTGCTATGGTCAGGCCTCACCTGGAGTACTGTGTCCAGTTTTGGGCACCACATTTTAGGAAGGATGTTGACAAGCTAAAGCATGTCCAGAAGAGGACAACCAGGATGGTGAGAGGGTTGGAATCCAAGTCTTATGAGGAAAGGCTGAAAGAGCTGAGTATGTTTAGCCTGGGAAAGAGAAGGCTTAGAGGGGACATGATTGCAGTCTTCAAGTATTTCAAGGACTGTCATGTAGAAGATGGAGCGGATCTATTGTCTCTTGCTCCGAATTACAAGACTAGATCTAATGGGTGGAAATTACAAGGGAGTCGTTACTGGCTAAATATCAGGAGAAACTTCCTAACTGTAAGAGTGGTTGAGCAGTGGAACAGACTGCCTCGGGGGTGGGGGTGGATGCTCCTTCACTGGACGTTTTCAAGTGGAGGCTGGACGACTATCTTTCTGGTATGTTATAGGGCTATCTTTCGGCTATGCTCCTGCAGAATGCAGGGGGTTGGACTAGATGACCTGCAAGACCCCTTCCAACTCTAACATTCTATGATTCTATCATGCAGTTTTCATGGGAGAGGGGAATGGAAGGAAAATAAGTCAGCCCAGATAGAAACTGTCTTTGTCCTCAGCCGTAGGCCTGGCAGAACATCTTCATCTTACAGGACCTGTGAAACTGTATCAAGTCCTGCAGGGTGTGGGTCTCACTCAACGGGGAATTCCACCAGGTCAGAGCCAGGGCCGAAAAAGTCTTTGCTCTGGTTGAGGAGAACCAAATACTCTTTGGGCCAGGGATCACCACTAAGTTGTTACACACTGAGTGCAATCTTCTTTGCGGAGGGTAAACCAGGAGATACACTGATCCAAGACCGTTTGGGCTTTAAAGGTTAATACCAAAACCTTGAACCTGATCCGGTACTCAGCCTGGAGCTAGTGCAGCTGGCAGAGCACCAACTGGAAACGGGCTCTAAGTGGGGTTCCCATAAGAACGTGCGTCGCTGCATTCTAAACCAGCTGGAGGTTCCAGGTCAGCCTCAAGGGTAGCCGTGCATAGAGTGAGTTACAGTAATCTAATCTGGAGGTGACTGTTGCATGCATCACTGTGGTTAAGACAGGAAAGGACCAATTCCTAAACTGGCACAGGTGGAAAAATGCCAGTCTGGCCCCATTTGTGATCTGGGCCCTCAGTGAAAGGAGCAAGCAAGCACAGAAAGCCACCCTGAATGCAATAAACAGAAAGAAAAGCCAATAGCTCCATGATAAATAAATAATTAACAACAGTACATATACCATCTTTTCCTGTACTAATTAAAATAATCCAAGGTGCTGATGTGCAAGACCTCTGTGGGGCATCTCATTTTCTTCTTGCATCCTTCTCCCCACACTGTTTCCTCATTACCTCTGCTGGCAGTCCCCATAACCTCTCCCCTTTCCTCCCCTCCCTTCCACCCACCAACTTCTATTTGCCCCTCCCCCTATTTTTAGCTTTCCCTCCTTCCCTTTCCTATAGGGTCGCCAAGTCCCCGCTGTATGCACAGCGGGGGACTCCAGCCACGGTCCGGGAGTGTGTGTGCGCGCTATGCGCACACCGAAACCACGTCACCCAAAAGTGACGTGGGCACGCCGGGCACGCCGGGGCCACAGTCATCCAAGGGAAAAACAGAGTTTTCCCTCGGATGACCGCGGCCCCGCCCCTGGCGCGCCCGGCATGGCCGCGACAATTCTGGGTGACGTGCTGACGCCGGGCACGTCATGTGCTTTGGAGGTGGGGTTCCCCCTGGGGCCTGATCTGCTAGTGGCGGGTGATGGGCCTCCGGGGCGGGGGTTTCCCCGCCCCCCGGGGGGACTTGGCAAGCCTACTTTCCTAGCAGGTTTTCACTCTTCTTTTATCACTGTTATTTTTTTTTGAGAGGGTGGGTGGGTTATTCCTCACTGAATTTTTTTCCTTCTCCCTTCCTCCTCTTCCCCAAGATCTTTGACAGAAACTAAGGTATGGAAGGCTCAGTAATAATATTATTGTGGTTGCCTAGGGACTCCCAAAATGGCCACTGAGATCTCAGAATATAGTCCCGTGAGATATCAGTGGTCATTCATGTCTTAAACCTACATATATTCTTCTATAATTTTCTTTGGGGGGTGAGCCCGAAATGTTTGGGGTTTTTTTAGATTTTGGATTTTTCTACAAACCTGGGACGTCTCATATGTCTGTAGACTTCCCCATAATTTCCCCAGCTTCATTGTGTGGATTTTTTGATCCACATTCCAGGGCCCAGTTCAGAATAAGATATAATGATTAAGCATAATGACCTATGGGACTCACATTGATCTCAAAAAAATTACACTAGAAAGGCTGGGAAGGGCTCACTTCAGGAGTTGTATCACGGTCTGCTTTGCATTTCAGTCACCTTTCAAAAGATATAGCAGGACTGATCTGATCTTCAGATTTGAAATATAGAATGATACAAGAGGGGGACCTGCGATACTCGCGGGGGGGGAGAGAGAAGACCCCGGTCTCCTCCATCCCCCCATCTACCCGAGGCGGCGGGGGCGGCGGCAGCGGCG
>NW_015164665.1:2313184-2325970 GCF_001447785.1 Gekko japonicus | reverse complement strand
TCCCAAACACCCAGTCCCCTCCTATTTCTGTTCTGGAAAAGATAAGTTTCTCTCATAGAGATTATCTTACTTGGATCCAATATTTGTCAGAGATGCTTTAGGCTGGTCCTGCATTGGGCAGGGTGTTGGACTAGATGGTCTGTATGGCCCTTTCCAACTCTATGATTCTATGATTAAATAAGGTTTCTTCCACAGTTCAGCTAATGAGAAACATTCTCACAGATCTGAATGGTGCAGACCCCTAAACTGGATACGAATCTGATAACTTGTGACAGAAGGGTGCTGGAAACAACTTTTCGGTCACGGAGAGGGAATAAACTCCAACTCCGCACGGAGGGGGCAACTTGGGTATTAGTATAAGGATTTATGATAGAGGATATCAAATTTCATTCTGAGATCTCAAGCAAGCAAGAGAGCCAAGTTGGATTTTGAAAATGAAATATATAATGCTGTCCAGAATGTGCACACTAACTTTCATTCCAGTATCTTGTTCTTTATTTAAAGTATTTATTTATTTTGAAAATTTATATGCTGCCTCTCGACATGGTTTATAACTAAGGTAATAATACAAAACCATTAAAACAAACCATTTAAAGCAAATCCTTTAAAAAGCCAATGAAAAACAAGCTGACACCATTAAAACAAGCCGCTAAAAACAAGCCAATGCCATTAAAACAAGCCATATTATGTATGTCATATGCACACAGAAGGGATCAGGACATTTCTGCCAGCCTTCCCCCCCATATCTGTGTATTCAGCCAAATGGCAGCAAAGAGCAAAATGTAGGTTCCCAGTCACTTCTCCACCAAGAGTTCTCTGAAGACATTGGGAGGCAAGGTCAGCATGTCTAATCCCACATTTTCCTACTCGTAGCGTAAGCAATTTCAGATATTTGAACAGTCCATGTCAGTTTTGTATTTCTCCTCAGTGCAGAGGCAAGCTGAAATTTTAACTTGAAACACACAATTGTGCTCTGAGCAGGGGTCATTTCCTACAGGAGCGCACAGGAGTAGTAGAGCTCCAGCAGTAAAGAGCCCAGGGGGCGGGCACATGCAACAAGCCCCACCCCCTGCTCCCAGCAGCCCTCAGTCAGAGCAAGAAGCAGCCAAGTAAGTTGCAGAGCTCCCCCCGGCCCCCTGGTCCAAAACAGTCCAGTGGCACCTTTAAGACCAAGTTTTATTCAGGTATAAGCTCTGCCTCCTCTGCAAGGACAGACATGCACTCCCCCCCCCCCCAATAGCTAGCAATCCAAAACAGTCCAGTGGAGCCTGAGCAGTTGGTGTTGCCTTCTGACACGCTTCCGGTGATGTCAGGGGGTGTGGCATATGCAACTAAGTTTTGCTAATGAATTATGCTAATGAGCTCCTGCACCTCTTTTTCTACAAAATGACCCCTGGCTCTGAGTATACATATAAATGGTATACACCAAACAGGCAAGTTAAACTAGAGGCCTCCGTTTACTCAGTGACATGGATCTCTTTCGTTTTTGCAGAATGGTTCTTCCCTTTCATTCTAGCCAGCCACTGATTCTCCAAGTGGCTTTATCCCACACTCATCCCACAGTTATCAAACACCTTTTCCAGAGACAATTTCAATTTCATATAAGCCTGTAGAACATTTTAATTAATACATTCAAATAAACAATGATTATTTTGAGAAACCGATTACATCTCTTATAAGGTTAATAATGCATTATCTACTATTGACCAATGCTATCTTCACCATTTGCTGAGTTATTCCAGCCTTCATGGCTTGCTAAAATCAATGAAATTTTGAACTGTGGGTTTTCACACTGGAGCTAAAATCTCAAGACCTTGAACTGCAACAACACAAGACATCCTCAACTGCTTCCGTGTAAAACAGTGATTTCAGAGCAACATTAAATTCAGATCACTATTCTGAAACCCATTACACATGTTATTTTCACAGCACAGCTGAATTGTAATAAAGCTACAGAGAAAATCAATGCTAGAAATATTTCCTGGTTATCTTTGAGTCTCAATGTAGCTATTGTACATGGAAACCTGAACTCTAGAAGTAATGAGAAAGGGGTGAATTTTTCATTCTCATTTGTGACACCAAAACTCTGGACCTTTCTTCCCAGGGAAATTCATCTGTCTCCCTCTATCAGTGTCTTCTGCCAGCAGGTGAAGACATTTTTGCTTCATTAATGGTTCATTAATTAATTTGCCTCAATAATGGTTATTGGCCTTCTCTCTGGTTCTTCTACTGTATGTTTATGTGTTTTTACTGAATTATTTTATTATTTTAAATGTTTTAAATTGTTCAAATGCTTTAATGTTTTCATGTTCACTGCCCTGAGGACCCTGAGCAGGTGGAAAGGCGAGATAAAAATGTTCTTAATTAATACGAGACCCTTATTGTGGGTCCCCTATGGCTAAAGTGTGTGGTAAGTCGGAGATACACAGCCAGTTCTCTGGACAGATTCTTACAGGGTGGAAACTAGCCAGTGGGAATGCCTGATTTGGAATAAAGCCATAGTGCTGGGAAAATAGGAGTTTAACCCTTTCCTTAGTCACTGTTTTCTAGCAGAAATGAACTGCCTCCCTCAAGTTCTGGTGGAAACAACTATGGATTGCCTATTGTGTATTTTTCCTACCAAAGCTACCAGCAACTTGGGGATGCAGGGAGCTAATTTCCACTGCAAAAATGGCAACAGAGAAAGTGTTTAACCTCCTGTCAGCCAGCATTGTGACCTTGATCTCTGTAGAGACAGTGGATCCCTCATGTAACATGATCCCTACAATCTGTAAGAAAATTCAATATTCCACTTTGAGCCAGTTTGGTGTAATGGTGAAGAGCACAGACTCTAATCTGGCTGGGAGAACCAGATTTGATTCCCCATTCCTCCACATGCAGCTGCTGGGTGACCTTGGGCAAGCCACAGTTCTCTCGGAGCTATTCTCTCATGAGCAGTTCTCAAAAGAGCTCCCTCAGCCTCACCTACCTCACAGGGTGTCTGTTGTGGGGAGAGGAAGGGAAGGAGATTGTAAGCCGCTGTGAGACTCCGAGTGAAGGACAGGGTATGAATCCAATCTTCTCTTATTCTTTTAATTCTGTTTTAATGTTAACATTCTAAAATACCATTGACTGTAATCGAATACCACAATACACTGAATTTACAAGACAGTCGCATTTCTTACCTACTCGGAAGATTAGGTCATCTTCAATGGGGTTCTCTTTCCTTTTGCCTGTGCTGTACATACTGGCTGGTCTTTTTACCGCCTTTTGTTTAACATGGCCACTGCCAGGAGACTTCACACGCCTCTTAACACCTTCAGTTGTAGGGGATACGTCTGCTGACCTGATCACCTTGAGTTTGAAAGGGCTGCCTCTAATATGCTGATCATACAGTCTCAACGAGAGGGTGAAGTCCCCCTCTTTTTGGACAGTATACAAAAATTCATAAGTGCCATTTTTATTGTCAAGTATTTCTCCATCTGCTACACTTCCATCAGGGGTGCACAGCTCAGCAGTGAGGTAAGCATTCCCAGTTTTACAGAGTTCGCCATCCTTGTCCTTGGTTGTGATGGTGACCGACATAGGCTGTCCAATGACAGTCTGCCTCAATCCTTCCCCTGTGGCCACTGTTTCAGAGGCAACAGCATTTGTGGTTAAAATAGTACCAAGGTTATGAATGGACTTCTTCAACCCTTCCGTTTCCACTATAAAGTCCAACTGATCATTTTCACGGGGCTGCAGTGGGAAGTCTCGTACAGACAGGTCATTCAGCTTGTCACTCATTTGCTTCTTAACCAGTAAGACTTCAGTTTCCGTTCCATGGTTGAGTGCCTGGGCAGTAAAGTTGCTGCAGCTCTTAATATTCTCCTGTCCTTCCAGCAGAGTATCAAGCTGAGTTTGCAGGACCTGGACAGAGAATGAAACACAATGATTGTGCCACATATGAACATGCAAAGCTGCATGACATTGACTCAGACCACTGGTCCATCTAGGTCAGTATGTTCTACTTGGACTGGCAGCAGCTCTCCAGGATCTCAGACAGTAGTATTTCCTTGTTCTACTTGAGATCCCATAAATGGAGATGCCAGGAAATAAACCTGGAACCCTTTAATTGCTTGTGTTCTAACACAAAGCTAAAAGAAGCAAAACTGAAAGAGCTGAGAGGTTGCCAGTGAGGTTCAATATGATGCACAAAGGTATTAAAAAATCCCAACTTTAAATTGGGGTGGGGTCAGAATTGATGGTGACTAACCAGGAAAGAGTGGGGTCATGGTGGATAGCTCAATGGAAATGTTGACTCAGTGGGCCAAACTACACATTACATTATTTGATGAGTTGCATCCAGAATCCCCAGAGCCAACTTGTTTTCCCACAGTCACACAGCAGCTGTGGGGAAAGGCATTTTTAAAGTCCAAAATAACCTGATTAACCTCAAGGTGACAAAGCTGAACCAGGATGATCTAATAAGAGGGTTTTTTTAAAAAGTCAATAGATTTGGAAGCTTTGTCAGTGAGTACAGTTTTATAATGTGCCTTTAAGCAGGAAACTATGCTGATGGATTCTCAGTTTCACTTATGATGCTGAGTACTTCAGATGGGACAGCTAAACCATACTGTTAAGTGAACTCCCCAAAGCAAAACAGTGGCCATTAGCCACTACCCAGTTCTAGTAAATGCTGTAAGAATATATCCCTCCTGGCGAAGGCAGGGAGGACTTCTAAGGCTTATTTTCTAAGAGAGTCTAGCCACATAACTCAAAGCTTGCTCTTTATTGAGAAGTCCAACAAAAGATATTGGAAGGTAATTCATATGTCCTCTTTCTGAAATAAAGGAATATATGGCATTGGTATAGTTACACAGGATGGTTTAGAGAATTTTAGAAATGTAGATATCCATACTTTCATAATCATGGTTCTATAACACTTAACAATTACTCGAACAGCCTTATCCTATTTATTTGTAACTGTCCAACTTAATTGTGGAAATCATTCACAACAAAAGTGACATAAGACTGCAAACAAAGTTCCCTGTACTTTATTACCTTAAAAACTACTGATATACAGGATAAACACAAACATCAGAAAATAAATCCAAGCCCAGGCAAGCCCAGTCTCAGAAGCTAAGCAGGGACAACCCTGGCAAGTATTTGGATGGGAGACCTCCAAAGAATACCAGGGCCAGGAAGCAGAGGCAGGCTATCAAGCCACTTCTCTGAATATCCTCCTTGTCCCAGTAGGGGGCCAGCATGACTTCCAGGCATGGTCACACACATGCACACACAAACACACTAGGCTTGCCAGCCCCCCAGTCTGGGCGGGGCTCCCCCACTTTTGATCTTCCCTGCTGGAAACCTTGACCACAAATGCCCCAGAACGTGAAGTGATGACATCACCCAGAAGTGATGCCATCACGTCGCTGCTGTCACACAGCAACACTCTAGTTTTTGGGCAAAACTCTATGGTAAATTTAGGCACAAACCATAGAGTTTTTGCCCCAAGACTAGAGCATCACTTCATGGTGATGTCACCATGCCACAAGCCCCCAAAGATCCCCCGCCGGGAATAAGGTAGGACCTGGCAACCCTAATACACACACACAAATGCAAAAATAAAATAAAATGAAATAAATTCAAGGATGTTCAGTGATGACAGGAATACACAATAACCTTTACTAACATTTATTTAGCATAAACATCCCTACTCAGCAGTGCTTTTACAGCCCATTGAGTAAGATGATTTCCACACGGCAAGTGATTGTTATAACATTATATCAATGAAACAGAATCCTATTGCTGGTTCTCAAAAAGCCCCTTGGTGGCAAGAAGTAGGGGAATGGCCGTTGCAAAGACAGAATCTGGGATTTGTCACTGTGTCAACACACCTATAGACCACTTAAGGTTCATTGCTCAACTCTCACACAGGCCTACCTAATGACACTTGATTTTGGGTTGTATGACCATCCAGATTCCCATATAGCTGTTTCCCCAAATACATATACATTTTAGTTTTCAACCAAGCTTCTATAAATTTTTGGATGGCCACATACAAGGGGAAGAAACTCTTAAATAAATAGTGGACAATGAGGCAAAATAACATATATATATTTTAAAAAGACACACAAAACCTCTTTGGCCTACATATTACTTTGATCACATTTTGTAAGAGATGTCTTGTAGGTTGGACCTTTTGATAAAATAAATCAAGGAACCATTTTTCCTTTCTGTCATTCTTCAAGGATGGAGCAGAGATCCATCAGTGGCTATTAGCCACAAGGTATAAATAGGAACTCTCAGTCTGGGGCAAGTTATGCTCTGTATTCTTGGGGCTTGGGAGGGGGGCACTGCTGGACCTCCTGATGGCACCTGGTATTTTTGGCCACTGTGTGGCAGAGTGTTGGACTTGATGGGCCATTGGCCTGATCCAACATTGGCTTATCTTATGTTCTCTCATGTTCTTATGTAAGGGCATGGCTGTATTAAATAAAGAATTCAACAAAAATTCCTAAAGTGATCACAACCTCCTAAAGTGATCACAAAATTTCCTAAAGTGATCACAACATTTATGGGTTAAATGAACCAAATTTAAGTGGCAGGAAGAATTCACTAAAAAGAAAGGATGGTTTTAAACAGGGAATAGACATATTTATCTGATTTTCTCTTTCACTGCACAGAAGGGAAAGCTATTTTACTATACTAATAATATGACAATATACAGGGAGCCGGAATTTAAAACATTAAGAATACAAATTACATGCTTAAAAATGTAATAACTGTCTGATTTTTATATGTCCGCAGCTGGCTATATTATCACCAACTTTGTCTAATATAGCACCGACATCTTTAACAGTCATATTTGCTTTTTATTACAAGCATTATGGATAATGAAACCAGATGACAAAATTCACCATGAATTGTAGCAATTGTTTAATTTCCAGTATTCAAAACTGTCAGTTATGTGGATATATTAATACATTCCCTGGGAATCCAACAGGGACTGGCTGTTAATTTAAAAATTGCTTCCAATTATTCTTCCTTTCAAACAAATTTCATGGCAATGTTACTGAAGCTGTTTGTTTGCAGAAGTCACTCATTTCTACATAATCAAAACCAAAGTGGAAAATGCCCAGGTAAATTATAACGTATAAGTGCACACAAGCCATTTTTCATATTTCTCAGCTACAGAAGATGAGATCTGAGACATTATTTCCTTCCCAGGGGCAGGGCTATTTTTGGGCAGGAACGCACAGGAACGGAGTTCCGGCTGGCTCCTGAGTTGGCCACACCCAGCAGGAACTCATTAGCATAATAGGCCACACCCAACAGCAGAAACTCATTCGGATTGGCTACATTAGAGGTGTGTGGCCTAACATGCAAAGGAGTTCCTGATACAAAAAAAGCCCTGGGTTTTGACAACAAACAAGGTAAACAGAATAAGGAGCAAAAGGTGGGTGTGGCTGGATGACCACACTTCTGGTAACATGGGGTTGTGGCCTAATATGCTAATGAGCTGTGCTGTCAGGGGTGTGGCCTAATATGCTTATGAGTTTCTGCTGTTGGGTGTGACCTATTATGCGAATGAGTTCCTGCTGGGCTTTTTCTACAACTCCCCCCCCCCTGCCCAGGGGTAACCTATAGTTAAAAGCGAAAGCATTTTGTTGACAAGAGCCAGGGTCTTACTTTATGTTTAAGGCCATAATTCACTTCCAGTTCCATAAGCAGCACACTCTTGCGGACATTTAATGTCTTCTGGAGTTCATCAAAAGTGGAATGAATTTCATCTACAATGCTTGTCTTTTGACTGGTCAACTGATGTATAATTTCTGATATGAAATGAAGTGCAGAATCTATCTCTGGAAGCCTGCAGGAGATAAACAATAGTGGATGTTGATTTCATAGGCATTGTCACAGAGTTCTTCTTTTTGAATTCATACGACTAATATATTTTTTAATCTTCAGCAGCAGAATTTTAATATTAGGGGATTTTTATTCACTGGCTGAATCATGGTAAGGCACAAACGATGCTCAGGTTCCAAATCCTAAAATTTGATAATAAATAAATAAATAAATAAAATAATCTCATTTGGGGAGATTCTATCCAACTGGCTTCAGCCACATTCAGGCATCAGACAACAGTCCCATTTGTCCCCAGCAGTAATACAGCTTGTTGTCTTTCTTGCACACTGATTCTCACTCCCCTATTTTCCACTCCTTTCAATAGCAAGCATGACTGAAGGCTTCTTGGAACTCTAATTTGCCCTGCGGTCTGCATTCAGGCTTCACAGTGAATTGAAGCTTGACTTATGGCTTCCCAGACCATGAACTATGAGCTGCTCTCAACCTACATGGGTAAAAAAGAGGGGAGTGCACAAGCCAGACAACAAGTTCGTCATAAAGATGGCCATAGGCTGCATTCAGATGTTATGATAATATATAAAACCAAAGGGAACAGGAAGCATGAGGCACTTCCTCTCCTACCACCAATGTTCAATAATTCCTCATGCACTTCTTTCAAGGGATCATAGAAACAAGCTTGCTTAAGTTACAAACTAGCTTTGCCTTTGTGGTCAGACTGCCATAACCCCTGCAGTAAGTATTACAGAGAGAATTTCATACCTTTTGTTGACAGCATCTAGCTGAGACTGAAGTGAGGCCTTATGTTGTTCTACTACATCTTTGAGAGGTACTGTGGGGTGTTCTGCATGCTCTCCTTCTGTGCACTCCCTGCACATGGCTGTCTCACAGGACTGGCAATAAAATTCCATCAGCTGGTTACAAAGAAGGAGAGAAATCCAAAAATAAGAACAAAGGCCACACAATAGCTTTTATTAGGACTAACCAATATGACACAAAACAGTGTGCAAGCTTTGGAGTGCACCCAGAATTCTTCATCTGCCCGGATATAACAAAGGGGAGGGCCTTCAATGGGGTATAATACCATAGAGCTTTCCTTCCACAGAGGCCATTCTCTCCAAATTACCTGATCTCTGTCACCTGGAGATCAGTTGTAATAGTGGGAGGTTGACAACCCTAATTTCTACAGTTGTTATATTTAGGAATAAAGACATTGAAAAAAACACTGTTTTGATAAGCATAAACAAATGCAATTTGATAAGCATAAACAAATGCAATACTTGAAATTGCACAGACACACTTGCAGCTGTCATTTTACATGATTCAGTTAGAAATAATTCTGACACCTCTTGTACTTTAAGACTCTTATTACCTCTCAAAAATGCCTAAAGCATTATAGACTCTCCACTGAATACAGACCAGGCCAACATCAAGTTTGATATAATGAGAGCCACATTTTTGGCAAAGTTTTAACGGAGTACTCTGTACTGCTTAATGTTTACCAGAGACAGAAGGAGAGAACAGGGTTGTTTTCCTCAAGTTAGGCAGAAGCATATTAAAGGAAATTATACAACAGGATCCAACAAGACAAAGACGTTTGTTCTAATTAGGATGAAGAAATGAAGAAAGAAAAGCAAACTTTTCATTCAACAAAGAACAATATGTTTTCCAGTAACAAGCATCTTACTCCTATGTGGTATCCTTTCATATTACAAAAGGCCCCAAGTAATTGAAGAGGTTTTAGTCTTTTAAATACAGAGAGAGGGAGAGGGAGAGAGAGGGAGAGAGAAATGGTTGGATCCAAATGTGAACTTACCCATGTGGAAGGCATCTTCCAATCAAGACAGAACAATTTTACATACCAGAGTGTTGCATGAGAAATGTGAAAGCTTGTTTTTCTGCTTAGGCAGAACAATTTATTTAGACATCTCTATACCTTTCCCCAAACAGGGACTCAAACCTGCTTACAACATTCTCCTCTCCTCCATTCTATCCTCACAACTACCCTGAAAGGTAGGTTAGGCTGATTTATGCTGCAGTCCTAAAAACACCTTCCTGGGAGTAAGCTCCATGGAATAAAATGGGTCTTACATCTGAGTAGACATGCTTAGGATTGCTCCTTAGTCACCCAATGAGCTTCCACAGTAGAGTAGGGAACTGAAACTCTCTCTCCAAGACCCTAGTCCAATAGGGCTGTCAGGTCTCGCACTCTGGGAGGAGACCTCACACCCAGTAGCATCCATTCTCCACCACAGTGTCACTTCTGGTGCTAGCCCAAAAGTTATGTCATGGCAAGTGCTCTAGGATTCCACTGTCTCAGTGTTGATGGCAATTTACATCTCCCTAAAGCTTCCACTGGTTGCCAGTGTTGCGATGGCAATCTTTATATTCCAACATCCTACTATACCCTACTATACCAAGCTGAAACGTAACAACTCTTGAAGGGTCTGTGCCCTACAGCCAGGTATCATGTGGAAATCAGAGTCAGTATGTGATAATCTCAAGCCTGGTTTACTCTTGTGGTTGTGAACTCCCTTGAACCTAACCTTAGTTTGTTGTGATGTGCAAATTCAAGGGTTTCAAAAAAATGGGAATTTGCCTGTGTTTACAAGATCAATTTTAAAACAAATTTCCCTCTCCCTCAAAGGGCAGGAGCTCATAGAGCCAACACATCCCACAGCCACCTAGCTTCCAGATCACTGCAGAGCTCCAGCACCCCCCCCCCCTTGAGTGGTTGCTAGGGTCCAATAGTTCAGAGTGAAGAACACTTAATTGGCTAAGTGGCACCAATCAGATATCATTCTAATATACTCATAGCAGTTACTTCATGTATAAACCTCGATCATTTCAATCTATTTTCCAAAGCAAAGGATTTCAGTACACTGACTGAGAGATTCTACTTGGCATCCATAGACACGGTTCCCAGCTGAATACCAGACGTTCATAGTTTTTGAGTGATTCTGGTGTTTTTCTATTGTTGTGAGCAGCTCTGCAAGTGGAAAAGTGAAAGGAATAGCAGGAAATGTTTTGCAGAGATAGCCATCTACTAGAATTCGCTAACATCCTTGCAACTCTGAAATTCTGTTCTTTGCCAAATTGCTCACAAGTTACATTACCTCTGGTCATGCTTAAGGGTTTTAGCTTCCCATTTGCCAAGCACTGGATTGTGTTTCTACTTGTATAAAAAGCTTCCTAATCATTAGAGGCAACGATTGCCAATATGCTTCACATTACACTGCCACACTGTAAAGGCAGCGTGGCACTCACTGATGTACCCGCAGTGATGCCAACCTGCCAATTCAAGTGGAATGATGAAATAATTCAGGCCATAAGCTCCATTTACTCCTGAGGTCCCCTGTTAGAACATGTGGTTTATGCAGACTCTTCCTCTGCTAGGTCCAATGACTGTTACAACTAGTGAGGTAAGACTGTGTAGTATAAAGTTTAATCTGAACTTCATCATACCTAGCTGAGCATCATGTTTGGTGTCAGAAAGGAATGCTTTCCTGGGCAGTATCCACAAATTATTGGATACTGCGCTATTACTGGACTACAGCAATAATTCACAACTGGATTATCCTATGCAGGCAAACCAGGCTACAACTGGATTATCCTATGCAGGCAAGCAGAAATGACTGCTACAGTGTAACAGAACTGCAATATCCAACTATGTGCAGATAAAACCACTATTCAGATGAACATAAGAACATAAGAAAAGCTAATACTGGATCAGGCCAATGGCCCATCTAGTCCAACACTCTGTCACACAGTGGCCAAAAATACCAGGTGCCATCAAGAAGTCCAGCAGTGGGGCCAGGACACTAGAAGCCCTCCCACTGTTGCCCGCCCCCAAGCACCAAGAATACAGCCTGTGAGTTCCTATCTATAACTTGTGGCTAATTGCCACTGATGGACCTCTGCTCCATATGTTTATCCTGTTCCCTCTTGAAGCTGTCCATGCTTTTAGCCACCACCACCTCCTGTGGCAGTGAATTCCATGTGTTAATCACTCTTTGGGTGAAAAAGTACTTCCTTTTATCTGTTCTAACCCGACCGCTCAGCAATTTCATTGAGTGCCCACGAATTCTTGTATTGTGAGAAAGGGAGAAAAGTACTTCTTTCTCGACCTGCTCTATCCCATGCATAATCTTATAAACCTCAATCATGTCACCCCTTAGCCGTCATTTCTCCAAGCTAAAGAGCCCCAAGTGCTTTAACCTTTCTTCATAGGGAAAGTGTTCCAACCCTTTTATCATTCTAGTTGCCCTTTTCTGTACTTTTTCCAATGCTATAATATCCTTTTTGAGGTGTGGTGACCAGAACTGTACACAGTACTCCGAATGAGGACGGACCATCGATTTACACAGGGGCATTATGATACTGGCTGCTTTTTTTCAATACCCTTCCTAATAATCCCCAGCATAGCATTGGCCTTTTTTATTGCAGTCACACACTGTCTTGACATTTTCATTGAGTTATCTACTACGACTCCAAGATCTCTCTCTTGGTCAGTCTCTGCCAGTTCAGACCCCATCACCGTGTATTTATAGTTAGGATTTTTTGCTCCAATGTGCATCACTTTGCACTTGGCCACATTGAACCCCATTTGCCACGTTGACACCCACTCGCCCATCCTTGACAGATCCCTTTGGAGTGCCTCACATTCCTCCCCGGTTCTCACCAGCCTGAACAACTTCGTGTCATCTGCAAATTTAGCCACTTCACTGCTTACTCCCAAATCATTAATAAACAATTTAAAAAGCATCGGACCGAGTACTGATACCTGCAGTACCCCACTGCTTACCACCCTCCACTGAGAAAATTGCCCATTTATACTCACTCTCTGTTTCCTATTAATCAGCCAGTTTTTGATCCACAAAAGGACTTGTCCTTTTATCCCATGACTATTGAGCTTACTTAGGAGCCTTTGATGAGAAACTTTATCAAAAGCTTTCT
>NW_015164665.1:2312964-2313137 GCF_001447785.1 Gekko japonicus | reverse complement strand
CCACATGTTTGTTCACTCCCTCAAAGAACACTAACAGGTTAGTGAGACAAGATCTTCCCTTACAGAACCCATGCTGAGTCTGCCTCGATAGTTTTTGTTCATCTATGTGCCTATTAATTATTTCAAAAATAGTTTCCACCAACTTACCTGGTATCAAAGTCAGACTGACTGGC
>NW_015164665.1:2272858-2311652 GCF_001447785.1 Gekko japonicus | reverse complement strand
AACTCCCAGTGTTAAGCTTCCTTTTGGGCCCACTATTTCAGCCCATAGCATTTCCAGAAGCAAATCCAATTAACTTTCCCTCTCAATCTTACTGGACTATATACCCTCTCTGACATACAGAGCCACCCCACCTCCAACCCTTCCCCCCAATCCTTCCGATATTATAACCAGGAATCACCATATCTCACTGATTTTTTTTTATCCCACCAAGTTTCTGAAATACCCACAATGTCTATTTTTCCCCCCAACACCAAGCACTCCAACTCCCCGATTGTACCTCGGACACTTCTAGCATTTGCATAGAAACACCTATAATTTCCCATACATGTTAAGCTTGCAACCTTCCTCTTGCTCTCTCGAGACCTTGTCAGGCAGTCCATATCACTAGCCATAGTCTCAATGGACAATTCCAATCCACCTCCCTGTAGAAAAGCAACAGCTACCCCCTCATCTCTCTGAGATGAGCCATTCTGAACCAGAGACTTTTCATCTCCTGTCGGCTTTCCCCCAGTGTTCAGTTTAAAAACTGCTCTGCCACCTTTTTTATTTTAAGCGCCATCAGCCTGGTTCCTTCTCGGGATAAGTGGAGACCGTCTCTTCTGTACAGCTCCCTCTTGTTCCAAAAGGCATCCCAGTGCCTAACAAACTGGAACCCTTCCCCCTACACCATTGTCTAATCCACGCATTGAGACTCTTGATCTGTGCCTGTCTCTCTGGCCCTGCACGTGGAACAGGTAGCACTTCTGAGAAGGCTACCTTGGAGGTCCTGGCCTTGAGTTTCCTACCTGGCAGCCTAAATTTTTCCTCCAGGATCTCACAACTGCATTTCCCCACATCGTTGGTGCCAACACGGACCACGACCACTGGCTCCTCCCCAGCACTACCTACCAGCCTATCTAGAACACATGTAATGTCTGCTACCTTCGCACCAGGCAGGCAAGTCACCATACGGTCAGTACGCAGTTTCACCACCCAGCTATCTACCTACCTAAGGATCGAATCACCAACTACCAAGAGCCCCCCCCCCTCCCTGCCCAGGGATGGTTCCTTGGTGCAAAAGGATACCCGTTCACCAGCTGAAGAAGAGATCCCTTCTGAGGGCACATTCCCCTTATCCTCAGCACGGTGCCCTGTTCCCTCTCAACCCTCATGCTCCCTGGCAGTGGCAGGGCTGCCATAACCAGAGTGGGACATATCTAGCAAGTCCCCAAGAGTCTTCTCCATGTGCCTAACTGACTGTCTCTGCTTCTCCAGATCAGCCACCTTGGTTTCAAAAGAACAAACTCATTCCCTGAGAACCAGGAGCTCCTTGCACCGAGCACACACCCAAGACTTCTGTCCAGTGGACAGACAGTCATACGTGTGTGCAAAACACTGGATAGCCCCCAACCCCCTGCTGGCATTCTGTAGTAACAAATGGGTATCAGGAATTGGTGGTAAACCTGAATTTTAAAAAATCTCTACAACGTATATTTTGGTTTCTTAGCCTGATTGATCTGCAGGTGTTTGCTCTGCAGGCACCACCTGCAATTCACCCACTTGGCATTTGTAACACATTATTACTGAAATTGCACAGACTGAAAGTAGAAGATGTGGCAATGGTAGAAGAAGAAATGGACATCAGGTGGAAGCATCTCAAAAATTGTGTAAATGTACAATAGGAAGAAGCAGGAAGCCATTCACAAGATAGCCAGATGAAAAAGCCTTCTGCTTAACAGCGTAACACTTCATTACCGGGCACTACCATACTTGGGAAAGAAGAACACTCCAACAAGGACCCTCTTCTACTCAACCATTAGCCAAACACAGTAGATGGTGCGACCAGTCACCAAACTATAGGTAAGTATTATAAGCCATTGTTGCACTTACATTTCCTTCATGATTGGGGCAGGTGAGAGGTTTCCCAGCCGCAACAGCTGTGACTGTCTCCAAGATGGAAGACTCCTCAATGCTGTTGTCTGGTGTTCGCTGCAGGACATCCATTAGGTTGGTGATGAAGAAGTTATTCTGAAGTGCAGAAACCCCTTTCTCTGGCAGGATTGAGGTTTGGCGGCACACTGGGCAAGAAAGGGTTAAGCTGTGGGCAGGAATGTAATTCTGTAGGCACCTAAGAAAGAAGGTTGAAAAGAGAGTTAGAGATCAGGTCCTGGAGGCTAAGCAGGGCTGACCCTGGCAAGTATTTGGATGGGAGACCTCCAAAGAATACCAGGGCTGGGAGGCAGAGGCAGGCTATCAAGCCACTTCTCTGAAGAAGTCGCCACAGGTCGCCATGGCTTCCAGGCATGGGCATGCACACGCATGCACACACACACACAAATGCAAATGGCCTCAAAATCAGCACCAATATCAGCACTGACTTGATAACTAACAGCCTGGCAAGAACCCGGACTATGGTGGTGGATGACCACCTGAATATAGAGAGAATACCGCCATCTTTTCTTAATATTTAATATATATGTTTCTTATTGCCAAAATTTTACATGTTGTGGTTTTAATTCAACTTTTTGTGTTTTAATCATATTTTGTTGTTTTTATATATATATATATATATTCCATCAGCCACCACGGCGGGGAGGGCCGGATACAAATTGAATAAATAAAATAAAATAAAATAAAATGAATAAAAATACCCCCCCCTCAAAAAAGAGAGAGAAAGACTGCGGTAAAGATAAGAATTCTTTTTTAATATCTGAGAGAGGTAGAGTAAATTGTTGCTGTTGTTTGAACGTTTCAGGGATTGCCACTCCTGTCGGGAGAATTCTGTATGCTTAATAATCCATTTAAATAGTACATTTTCCAGTAAGCTACCTAGAGTGACAACAACAAAGGGAGATATGTGGAGAAAGTCTAAACAGTAGTTCTTCATAGCTCTGATGTTAATATGATTAAAAAAATATTTTCCTGTGGCATACACACTAAATTCCATTTTCCTGCTGTCAGTTCCAGTCAACAGTGTTTTTAAGTACTTGAAGATAGAGGAAAATAACGTACACACAAAGAATAATGTGCGTATCTCCACTGTCTCACCTCAAACTTTCCTCTCCATAAAACTGCCTCTTTGTGGTTGAAGCTTTAGGGCACAGGAAGTACCACTACCTCGCTCATAGTTTAGGAATGCCTTACCAATGGCTAAGGAGGAAAGGGGATTATGTAGAAAAGGGGAGATTCTGGCAAGCGCATCTTTTCTTTCTCATGTATGAGAAGCTGTACTTGTTGAAATTTCCTCCTCTTCAGCAACAAAAAGTATAGCAACTGTCTTCCTTTGCACCTGGTTACTCTAATTATTTTTCTGTTCCAAAACTTGGTAGAAAATTACATGTAGTAGTACAAGCACCATTAGGAATGTGCAGGGTCAAGTAATATCATTGGATAGAACTCCACTAATGGTAGAGATGGTGATTTTCACTGATTCTTCCTTCCCACTGCAGATCTCCAGTCCACTCCTCTTGATGTTCTTTAGGGTTCCCCAACCCTCAGGAGCAGCATTTGGGGGAGCATTTTGATCTGCAACAGGAGGAGGGAAGTGATGAAAGCCTGTTTCCAAGTCCCATGATGGAAACGCCTTCCATAATGGAAATTGTTGCTAGGTTCTCATGGCTGCATTTCAGGAGTGGTTTAATAGTTGAGGGTCTTGATCTAAAGTACTCTACAGCACATTAAATATTCACTGATAGGACTCCACGACCTGGCTAGTATTTAAACAACTCCTCCAGTACATTGGTGTATGCACATCACAGAAGTATGGTAGGACTGCCAATAACTGTTTCCGGTTCCCAGTCCTTATACTGCACTTAATGGCCAAGTTCAGACTGGCAGTTTGCCCCGATATAGGCGCATGTGAGGAACATTTCACAAGCGGATTAAAGGGGCCGTTCACACAGGCACATCTGTCTGGCGTTCCCCACCCGTACTCAACCTGTCTTGTAGCGCTTACCTCCCGGGTTTAAAAGACACCTGGTGAAAGTGGTAGCAAACCCTGGAGAGCCCATTTATCCCGCTTCATTCCGCTTCCTGGAAGTGTGAACGCTAACTGTTAAAAGCCGGGAACAGCCTGCATTAATAATGTGCACCGGCTGTTCACGCTGACTGACCTCCTAGCCTCACTTTGGCACCAGGAAGGTGCAGGTGATTGCCTTGAAGAGGGGGTAGTAATGTTGCCAGATGTGCCTATGGCCCACAGTGGCCGGATCCTGCCCTATGCTGCTGCACCTAGGCGCCCAAGCGTCTGCTGTGAGGAAAACACTGCTTACAGCCGCGCCTCCAGGCCAACAGTGTGAACGCTCCCTCGTGCCTCCTCCCAGTATGATCCCACATCAATCTGCTCAGTGTGACTGGAAAACCCGGAACAGTTTGTTCCGGCTTTTTTGCAACGACTCCCTCCCGCTTCAAACTTCCAGTCTGAACTCAGCCAATGTTCCTCTGGAGAGTCTCTGATCTTCAAGAGCACCTTTCTACAGACATGAAGGACTCCAGAGAGGGGAAGGTCAAAAGGTTAATGCATGTGTATCTTCAGATTCCACTTACAGACATATGACCCTTTGAATTCTACCAACAGATTTAACAGTAGTAGAGATCTACTTGTTTATTAGCACGTTGTCAAGCACTTCAGAGCAATGTCTCCTTGAGTTTCTTCTGGGCCAGTGCCTTACTAGCAACCTTCTGTGGACTAGGTTTGTACTATACCAAACTAGCGTCAGCATTTTGAAGACAGACACCAGCTATCTACATGCATAAATCTACCAGTGTTTTAAAAATGTGGATAATCTCTCCTTCATCAACCTAGAGCCTGAAATTATTGTGTTTCATTCATATCTTTGCCCTGCTTCCCAGCCAATCATGTCCTTCAAAGCAGCTTAGTTTGTTAGAGCATCAGCCTGCAATGGTTATCAGAAATAGCTCAGCCTGTGTCGATTTCCAGCAGCTTAAGCCTGCGGTGAGGCAACTGTGTGCGTCTGTCACCACAGGCTGTGTTCAGCCCAGTTTTGGCTTTTGGCCCATAACTGCAAATGCTGGTGGTTTCTAATGGCATGCCAAAAAACTGAATCCATTCTAAATTCAGCCTATGGAGGAAATAGATATATATGTGCACTTCAGGCAGAATTTCTAAAATGTCCCCAAATGGGTATTTTTAAAATATCTAGGAAGACAGAGTCATTAGTGCTACTGTATTTAAAATTGCCCATAAAACACTGTAGACAAGATAGTTCTATAAAATGAAATGAAACCTGCAGAAAAAAAATTACTGCAAAAATGGTTGCAGGAGATTTCACTGTCAGATAGGGCTGTACTTCTGGCACAGAAATGCCATTCCAGGGAAAATATCACTCATTACAGCTTTCAGTCCTGAAGCAGTTAAAGATACAAGAGCTTGCCCCCCAAAAAGTATCGATGTACATCCATAAAAACAATGAAATCTTTTTGTCACTGAATTATGTGTACCAACATCAAAAACCTGATTTCTGAACATCCTCACTTCAAACTATATTCTTTTTTGATGTAATCTGTTTCCAGATTAAAGTGCTCAGATTCAGTTTAATGAGTGAACAGCACCCCATTACATTTTCACCCTGCCCTTTCTCCAGCTCCAGATTAGGAAATTCCTGGAGATTTCAGGGTGGTACCTGGGGGAGAGCAGAGTTTGGGAAGGGAGCTCAGCAGAGATGTGGTCCTTAAATGCTGCCATTTTCTCTAGGGGAATTTTTCTCTGTAGTCAGGAGATTAGTTGTAATTCTGGGAAAACACCAGGCTACACCCAGAGGTTGGCAGTCCTACAAGGAACTCACGGCTGTATACATGGTCTTCCCCTATGCCATTTGCTTCTATAGGCTGAAAGTATGACTGGCCTAAAGTCACCCAGCAAGCCTCACAGCTGATGGAGCTTTGGCCCTGGATCTTTAACCATCATACCATACAGGCTGCCAGTGACTGAAATCACTGGTTCTACATAATGCATTGTGCACAAACAAAGCATTTTCTTAAAATAAACACACAATAAATGGTTACCAAACTGGTTACCAAAATATCAGAGTGAGATTCCAGGTAAATTTTGCTACCTCCTTCTTAAGAATCAGCTCTTCCTCCCAGGTCAAGGGCATTTTAGCCTCTCATTCATTAAACTTAGTTTTCTATTTCAGGAGAACTTTCCAACTGGATGCATGGTTCATTGTAAATCAGTGTAACTAGATTTCTGGGAAGTGATCCCCTGCAATCATCCAGAGAGACCAGCCAATTGTAAACACTTTGGTGTGGGAACAGAACTCAGGCTTACCTCTCACAGAAAGTATGCAGACAGGGGAGTACTTTGGGGTTCTTGTAACGGTCCAGGCATATGCTGCAGATCAGAAACTGTTTGTCAATCTGACGCACGACAGGACTTGGGATGTTGGAGCCTTCACTGGCCATCCTAGACCACTGACATGTGGGTCCCGTTCTTTTTTACCCGGCACACTGCTGCAAATTGTTTAACAAAGAAATAGAATTTTTTTAAAAAACCTTCTTGCCAATGTGCTTTGTCCCAATTTAAGGACTATTAGAATGAGAATGCAGAAAAAATGCTTTTTAAAATGGCAGCCTCAACATGTGGTACGTAGAAATGCTCTACTACTAGTTCAAAAACTAGGGTTGCCAGTCAGGGGGTGGAAGGTCGCTCTCTGGGAGTGGGGGGCAGGGTGATGCCAGTACACGATGTCCCCGACGTGATGACCACAAATGATGCCACTGGCATGATGATGTCACTTCCACATGGCGTCATCATGTCGGGGGCATCCCACAGGCTCATGGCTGGTGGGGGCAGGGCTTCCCCCTGCCAGCCAGGAGCCCGCAAAACTGGGGTATTCCCCCACTCCCACCTGGGAGCTAGCAACCCTATCAAAAACCTCTGGGCAGATGTTTACAGTTGTGATCGTTTATTTTTAAAATCACTGATTATATCAGTATTTTGCTCACAAAGCATTTTACATTCTCCCAAGTAGGCACTGATCAGACTTATACCTTTTTCACTGTAACTAGCTCAGACCATCACATTTATCCAGACCACTGAACAACGGCTGCCAATCTCCAAGTATTTATTTAATACACTTGCAGATTACATTCTGCAGAGATCTTCTCTGAGGAGAATTCCAATGAAATTATAACATACATTTGAAAGCAATTAAAACTATTTGAGATACTAAAAGCAGCAAGACAATTAAAAGCAGTGTGAAAACCATTTTTAAAAAGCATTACATGCATAAAGCAGCACAGAGGCATTAAAACTACATAAAAGACAATATAAAGCATAAAAAGTGGCATACATCTAACAAAATGGCAGCAGAGGCACACTGAGAATTTTAAATTGCCCTGGAGCCACTGCCTGGTGGGTCATTGCCAGTCAGGAACAAGCAGAACTATGTGCCAGAGCTATGTGCCCACTCATCTCAGACCTGGCCAATGACACTAACAATGGGCATCAGGTCACCTATTGCCAACAGTGCAGGCAGACACAGTAGGGTTGCCATTTGTTCACTAAGTGCAGGTAAACCCCAGCCTGTACTCCTTGTTTCCCAACTTCATTCAATGAAGCATTGGGTGAAAAATGTGGGGGGGTGATGTATGTCACAGCAACATCATTTCTAGGTGAACACCCAGAACTGATGTCACTGTGTTGAGGGACTCACTAGGAATTTCTGCAATCTCCATGGTTTTTACCAATGGTCTTCACCCAGAAGTGACATCACCACATCATGAAATGCTCTTTCCCCCTATGCCCTGCCCTATAAGTTCCCACAATTCCAGATCTGTGTCTGGCCACTCTAGGCAGTGGGGTAGCTGACACCCATCAATGGTATCACTGATCCGGTTTGTTCAGGATGGTGCCTTTGTGGCATTTTTAATTTTTCACATTAGGTTTTAAAATGGCGGCAGTGTCCACGGGTTTGACCCAGGAATACCATCACATATATTTTGGCCCAGAGTGTTTGGGTTTTCACCCTGCTGCACTATCAGAGTTTCAAGCTCTGCTTGCTCCTAACTGCTAGCCACCCTACAGTGTAGTGGCCTACCAGAACACCCAAGCTAACCTCAAGGTGGCCCTGTAGTTCTTCCAGACTTATAACTGATCTCTAGAACATAAAGAGCAGTTCCCTTGGAAGGAATGGCAGCTTTGAAGAGTGGTATGCCATACAGTCCCAGAGTGACATCATCTCCTTGCTAAGCTCCCTTCCTAAATGTTGCCCTCCCCAGGCACTGTTCCCAAATCTCCAGGAATCGCCCATTCATGTTCAATTACCAGAACACCCTTGACAGTAGAGCTAGACAACTTTATTCTTGTGCAGTCACATGCACTTGCCATGTCTGGCATGGAAAATGCATTCTTTAACAATACTACTCCATTCATTCATTTAAAACATTTCTATGCCACCTTTCCATCCAATTCAGGGTCCCCAAAGTGGCAGATATTAAAACATTAAGCATTGAAAATGAACCTGCCCAACCACTACAGTCATCTTCAGAGGCCAGGTTTTAGGTACCCCTGCCCTCTGAGGTTGGGTGGGTGGAAACCCAGGGGACAGCCTTCTCAGTCATGGCCCCAAAGATATGGAACCCTCTCCCCGGGGAGATTCATCTGTCCTCTTCTATTGCCAATATCTGCCAGTGGGTGAAGACTGTTTTGTTTCTTTTGGCATTCCCTCAATTATTCCTCCTTCCTAACAAAAGTTTCAGCTGCTGTTTTTACATTATGTATGTATTTTAACTGTGTTTTTAATTGTTTTAATGCAGTGTTTTGGGTGTATGCACACTGATTTTATTGGTTTAAAATTATGATTTTTATCATGTATGTTTTAATTTGTTAGCCACCTTGGTGGCCCTTCTAAGGCAGGATACAAGTTTTGTAAATAAAATAAAATAAATAAATACATTTAAAATACACACACACACACACACACACACATATATATATATAATATTTTAAACTACTAAATAAAAGCAGTTTACTAAATAAATTACTAAATTACTAAATAAAAGGCCCAGGCTTAATCACTGGCAATGTGGCAATGTCACTTCCAGTGTGCACCGGAAATGGTGTCATCATGTTGACAGTGCATTTGGGTGAAACTCTATGGTACACACTGGAAGTGATGTAGACACTTCACTGACGACATCGCCTGGGCCTCCCTCCTGCTTAGGGTTGCTAACTGGCACTTATCCTTCCGGCGGGGGACTCCAGTTCGGCTCCCGGCGCGTGCGCCGCATGCACGTCACAGGGAAGTGACATCATGACACCGGGCATGCTGGGGCAGGGCCACGACTGTGGCCCCGCCCCCAGCATGCCCGGCATCATAACGTCACTTCCCTGTGACGTGCACGCTGGGGCAGGGTTCCCCCCAGGGCCCGATTTCCCGGCATCGGGGAACGGGCCTCTGGGGCGGGGTTTTTTCCGCCCCCGGGGGGATTTGGCAGCCCTACTCCTGCTCCTGGTAAGTGCCCTCATCCTCCACTGGCTACTAGGAGGGACCTAGAAACCTTGTGGGTGACACAATAGAGAAGGCCCTGTCCTTCATGGCCACCCACTTCATTTCAGAAGATAACAGCAACACACAGCAGTGTCTCAGACAAAGGTATCTCAATATTCAGGCAAACTTGGTCCTTCAGACAATCTGGTCATAGCGCACTGTGTATTGAAAAAGGCCTTTATAGCTTCTATGCTAGCCTGTGAACCAGCAGCTATCTTTTCAGAAATGATACTACCAATATTATTTAACACAGACTACAAAAGGAGGTTTATAAAACATACTGAAGCGACATACATTCATATGCATGCAAAATTCAGTTTCCTGAGTTCGTCGTCTTCATTTAATTTAAAGAGCAGATTTATGGTTGCAAGGATAAGAATATGCATAGGCATTTTAGACATCAGATTTCCACTGGTCAAGCCATGAATCTTCAGTGAGCTGCACAATTCTTTGTGTAACTCTGGACAAAAGCAGGCAGAATCAGCACACTTTTACAAAGGAATTACATACTACAGATATATACAGGAATAGTCTTTCAATCTGATTTTAAGCACAGAGTTCTGGATTTTACCTCTATCCATAATTTTAGTGTAGAATTTGCAGTTATCATATCCTACAGTTTTAAAGATACAGGGTTGGCTCTTATAACTTCCCCTAAGTCTTCCTCCAACAGAGAAAGCCTCCTTCAACAAAGACTTTTCTCCATAAGAAGAAGAAGCAGCTTTCTTCATTAGAAAAAGCCATTGGAGGAAGCCTTAACACAAGAGAATCCTGGGGTCCAACTCAGTGGAAGGAAGTTGTGTTTTTCTTTAAGGAGTAATACTTTGTTCTCTTTAGCCACATGGCAGATGACAGAATGAAGTATGGAGGGGTAGCTGTAACCATGTCTCCTGACTTCATCCTCAGCTTCCATGCACTGATGAGGTGGCCATCTGCAGCTGTAAGAATTTTGACATTCAGGGGATCCAGGTCAGACAAGATTCCTTTCAAAAAGGAAAAGCCCATTGAGCTGGAGTAGTTTCTGTCATGAGACATCTGTTTAAATCTTTATAGGGTAAATGTAAAGGTTTCCCTTGCTCGAAAGCCAGTCGAATCTGACTCTAGGGTTGCGGTGCTCATCTCCGTTTCCAAGCCGAAGAGCCAGCGCTGTCCGAAGATGTTTCTGTGGTCATGTGGCTGGCATGACTAAACACCAAGGCGCACGGAACGCTGTTACCTTCCCACCGAAGTGGTTCCTATTTATCTACTTGCAATTTCTTGCTTTCGAACTGCTAGGTTGGCAGGAGCTGGCACCAGAGACGGGAGCTCACTCCGTCATGCAGCAGTCGAGTCTTGAACTGCTGAACTACCGACCTGCCAGCCTGCAGTTCAGCGTCTTAACCACTTGAGCCACTGCAGTTCCTTTAAATCTTTATACCCCAACCTTTTCCCATCATTCACAATGGCTTACAAGCTTTAATTAAAACATCACCATTTGAAACCACTAGACTAAGATGCCAGACAGCCCTCTCTCATTATGACCTATGGAACTCCAAATTTCCACATTTTCACCAAGTGAACTACTGAAAGGAGGTGTGGAAACCAGAGCAGAATGGATAAGGTCACCTCTTCTACCAGTGGCCAACACATGGCAGATATATTTAGGCTTGACTCTTTTAGTGACCAGAGGCAAATGGAGGATAGGATTCCTGTACCTTCAATGGTATAGATAAAGGGGGATTCTTGGCAGTTGCAGCCTGTGATACAATGAAGGAGTTAGAAAAATGTGGACCCACAGAAATCTCCTGCTCCACATTGTTAAAGGAACCATGTCCTTCTTTGCATATGGTCACCCTAGGACGTAGTTACATGTAAGTAAACGACATGTATTTGTGCCCAAAATCTCATTTTTATACAGATGGTTCAGGGCAAAATGCATTGGCTTTATCAAATGTGTAATAGTAGCTCAACAACAGCTTGCAGAATGGCATGAATTATACAGCAAATTTTGTAACAGAATATGCCTGTTACCACTATCAATCATTTACAGAACCTTTAAATAATACTGGTGATTTTTTTTCTACAGTGTTGCCTTTGCAACCACTCTGTTACTGTTTCACTGTTCACATTTCATAGATGAAACGGAGGTAAACTGTATGGGCTTCAGCAGTTCGTTGGCTGTCTTCTTACAAACACTTCCCATTGAACTCTGTGGGACTTACTCCCCTCTTTGCAGCCTGATCTCACTTAACACTATGCTCAACTGAATTAATGGTCTTTACTCCCAAGGAAATGTGCACATGATCTCAGCCTGTGAGTAGCTACACAATGAGTCCATCGAATAGCTAAAACTGTAATCTCTTGATCCAAGCCCTTTTAGACCCTATACAAAATGGGTGCCTATAATCAATAGAGCAGATCTTATGTGCATAATGTTTCAAAACTAGTTCTTTTTGGGGATATAACACAATTTCCTAGTTACCTGAATATGACATATACAATGAAAATACAATTGACTCAGGATGATAAGGCTGTGAGAAAATGAAGGGTTAAAGCAACTGGGTTATCATTCATTGCAAAGCCAAAAAACCAGTTTTCAATTTTTCAAGGAAAACAGCAGGATGATACCAGAATTATCAGGACAACAAACCTAAGTACATCCTGACCCTTTTAACCAAAGCCCCTCTCTAAAAAGGGTCAGGTTGGCTAAACCCAATCCAAAGTAGGAGCCATAATACTGACAGAGTCTTTTGATAAGCAGTAAGAGCTTGTATTAGGAGCTGCGGTGGCTCAAGTGGCTAAGACGCTGAACTGCAGGCTGTGGAAGGTCAGTAGTTCAGCAGTTCGAGACCCGAGTTGCCGCATGACAGACTGAGCTCCCGTCTCTAGTTCCAGCTCCTGCCAACCTAGCAGTTCGAAAGCAAGAAATTGCAAGTAGATAAATAGGTACCACTTCGGTGGGAAGGTAACAGCGTTCTGTGCGCCTTGGTGTTTAGTCATGTTGGCCACATGACCACGGAAACGTCTTTGGACAGCGCTGGCTCTTTGGCTTTGAAACGGAGATGAGCACCACAACCCTTGAGTCGGACTCGACTGGCTTTCGAGCAAGGGAACCTTTACCTTTACCTAAGAGCTTGTATTAAGAAGCCTTCCAAAAATGACATCATCCTCTTTTCTTCTTGCAAGTTTTCAGATTGTTTTATATATATAGCAATTCTCGATTTCTAATCAAAGGGTTCTTTAGTTCATAGGAGCAGGACATGTGTGTGTTGCACACAGAATGAATGAACCCTAAGAGCGAAGGCATACTAATGCAGAAAAATCAGCGTGTGCAGCCACACCCATCTGGAACAGAGCTCTAAAAAGACAAACCATTAGGGCTCTAGAAAGCCTTTTATATGATCTTGATGAACATTTTTATCTCCATCCATACTACGATTCTACTGCATGGGCCAACATGTAAAACTCATGAATAGTAGCCTATTCAAAATGTATAGAATTTGTAAATAAAGGCAGTACTCCACCCACCCACCCACAGCTCTGATTAGATTTTGAAAGCACAGATTAAACTGCCAACCAACTATCAACGAAATGCAGAATCCAGGGGTCTAATCCATGCATTATGAATGAATCCAGAGAGTCTCATACATAAATTTCCAGTGGCAACATTTGCAATGGAACTTTACCACTGTACAGATGTTGCTTTAAAGGCAAGATTCAATATATGTAAAGCTGAGACTTTACATACTGGTGAGAAGCAGCCTTTTAAAAAAGGTTTACTCCCACAATCAAAATAAATATACATTTTAAAACAATCTGATCTGATACAACATCTGATACAAAAGATGCTTCCCCCCCCCCCGCTTGAACACCTATCTTTCCTCTGTTTTTTGAACCAGTTTGGTCTTCTATTGTTTAAAGCCCTGAGCTAACCCTAAAAACATACTGCACTTCCCAACCCCCCCCCCACCACCACCTATTTATTGTATTTTAAAAATCAGGGAACCACAAAGAGGGAGGGAGAAAAGCTGTAGCCCACTAGCTACCAGGCACAATGAAGAACAAATGTAAGCACTTGAGACATACCCATCTTCGCAGAAAAAGAGCTTAATCAATGCAGTACGAAACACAAAATCCTCTCCAGGATGGAGCTGTGTCTTGCAGTAGTCCAAACGAATCAACCATAATTACAGTAATAGGTTTTTTAAGTTTGAAAGCCTCACGTGTGACACTGCTACTTAAGAATCCCTGCAACTACACAGTCTGCCGTTACTGGGGATTCACAGCATTTCTTGCTTTAGGTTAACAATGCTCCATCCCATGCAGAGAATAATGGAGGAAATGAACAGAGGCCCAGTCAAGCAGTCATTCATTTTCCCCAACCCCAGGTCACTGACAAGTGGGAGACCCCCAAAGGATTGCAGCCAATCAATCTTTATTTAGTACATCTTTCTCACACAATCCGTTCTGAAAGACTGCAGCAAAGCATGCAAGGGATTGTGGGATAGGGATGCAGCACCAAGCTGCAATGAGATTCGTTCGGTGGATCCCCCCCCCATTCCTAGTCAGCAATCAGCTGTTTCAAGGCTCAGTACTAGCCCGCTGAATCTGGTCACTGGAATGTTGTTATGGGATTAGCAGGCAGGAACAGTGACCGTGCTAGAGATGGCACAGCGGCGCAGCAGCAAAAGGCACACATAAGTGCGTGCTCACAATGCGTCTCCTTGATCTTTACTACAACGTGCTCTCAAATCAGTCAGAATGAGAGTGAAGGAAAGTCACCCCCTCATTTTATAAACATCATATTCTTCCCCCTTCATATTTAGTGCAGCAGTCAATAGACAGCCACTTAAAGCACAATTACTGAAGGAGATGGATTTTCCAATCCCACCGGTGCTGCACTAAATCTCTCCTCCCCTGCCCTCCCAAAAGCCCAAACCCGTATCAGAAATCACCTGTGTTGCCATTCATGAGCACCCCAAATCTAGGCAGTTTACTTTGCATATTTTTGCAAATTGTTTGCTAAGTACACAAATCAAGCATTGGGGGGGGGGGAGTACGTTCTTCTACTAATCATTGTGTATTCCTGGCATATGCTACCAAAAAAAAAAAAAAAAGCTGAGTTAGAAAAGCCGTGAAATTACCTTTCGCTTGTGTCAGGAAAGAGCTGGTTGCTCTCATCTCCCTGGTCTTTCTTGTCTGAGAGTGGATCAAAGCCCGTTTTAGAGGGAAGTACTACAGTGCCAAGAGCCGGCTTTTTTCTGCTGCTTTATATATCACTAATTAATGTGGAAATTAAAGTTCCAAGGGGAGTGGCCAGCTCTTCTCTGAAGACAGGCATGTATAAAAAAACCGAAGTGTGCTCTTCCTTCTGCATGTAGATTTTTTCCCTTGATTAAAATAAAAATGGCACGCCCTCATAGTCCACGGCTGAAAGCTGAGGTCAGGTGCAGTCAGTCTATTTTTTAATTTATTTTCATTTACGTTGTTTGTAGTCTGCCTTTCTCACGGGGACTCAAGGCAGATGACACACAGTAGCCCACCCTGAACACAATTTCTTGAAAGTCAGTCTCACTGCTTTCGATGGCAGCCAAGTCTGTTGACGGCTTCAGATCATCCAGGATGATGAAAACCCAAACAGAAAACTCAAGAACTCTAAAAAAAAAAAGAAAAAAAAGTCCTAACCTGGGTGATGAGGTTACAAAAGGACAAATAAGGTTCAATGTAAGCAGGCAGTTTGAAATTTACTAAAATCTGATCTGAACATATCGCCATTTGTAAATACTGAAACTGTTCCAGATCAGAACACACATGCCCATATCAAACCAGGTTTCCACAATGTTTTTTTAAAAAAATGTTTGTGCTGCCTTTCTACCCAACTTAGGTACATACATGTGTTACAATACATGTATATAACAATTGAAACAACAACAAACATAAATAGGAAGGAGTGGGAAACCAAACCAAATGGAGAAGTCTTTGCCTTCTGGCAGAACACAATGATGGGGCGGGGGCGGGGAGGCAGATCATCTCCCCAGGAATGTATTTATTTACTTATACCCACCCTTTCTGTTCAAAGACCACCCAAGGCAGCTAATGTAAGAACATAAGAGAAGACAATGTTGGATCTGGCCAATGGCCCATCCAGACCAACACTGTCACACAGTGCCCAAAAATACCAGGTGCCATCAGGAGGCCCAGCAGTGGGGCCAGGACAGTAGAAACCCTCCCACTGTTGCCCCCCCCCAGCACCAAGAATACAGAGCACCCCTTGCCCCAGACTGAGAGGTCCTGATGGAGCTCTGCTCCATATGATTATCTGCTTCCCTCTTGAAGCCATCCATGCTTCAAATATGAAACATCCTATTATAATATACGAAGCTCAGCCTAGATGGTAAGGTCTTCCCAGGCAAGTACAGAGCTTTGGTGCCATGACAAAATAGGCCCTTTCTCAGGTTGCTACTCATTTCAGCTCTGATGATGAGAGTACCTGAACCAGGGCCTCTGAAGATGACTGTCATAATTAAGTAGTTTCATAGGGGAGTAGGTGATCCTTAAGGTATGCTGGTCCCAAGCTGTATACAACTTTAAGGTCAATACCAGTGCCTTGAACTGGGCTCAGAAGCAAACTTGGAACCAGTGTAGATGGAACAAGATGTCCCTACGTCCCACTCCAGTTAGCATTCTGGCCACAGCATTAATTACTCATTGTAGCTTCCAGACATCTTCAAGGGCAGCCTCATGTACAGTACATCACAAATAATCTAATCTAATCTAGATGTTACTAGGGCATGCACCTCAGTGGCAAGATCTTTTTTGCCCAAGAAAGGCCACATCTGGTTCAAGGCACAGCAGGCCACTGTTGTCACCTGCTCATGAAAGAGGAGGGACAGGGACAGTAGTGCGCCCAAGCTACAAACCTGCTTCTCAAGGGGATTGTAACCCTATCCAGAACAGGAGACACCTCAGTTCCTGGGTCAGTCCTTCCACCCACCAATAGCCCCTCTGTTTTGTCAGGATTAAGTTTCAGTCTATTAGCACTCATCTATTCCAAAAACTTTCTCCAGGCACTGGTTCAGTTTCTACAGCCTTTCTAAGACCCACTGGAAGTGTGAGGTTGAGTTGAGTATCCTCTACATACTGGTAACAACTCACCCCAGATCTCCAGATGACTTCTACCAGCAGAATCTTGCAGGACGCCGCAAGCCAGAAACCAAAGGGCCAAGCAGCAGTCCGCCCAGTGCCGCCTAGCACCCTCTGGGACTAATTCAGGTTGGTAAAATGGCTTAGAGGTGACAGCTGAACCATCTATTCCATGTGTACTATGGTCATGCTCCTAATTAGGGATCCCAGCCCCCCTGGGCTTAGAGACCCTAACTGCATCATTACTACAACAACACAACTTCCTCTTCCCAGACACCGCCTGGAGTCAGGTGACCTTTCCTCAGAGCACTAACTCTTTCGTGACTGTATCATCCTTATACTAATAGCCAAGTTGCCCCCTCCGTGCGGATACTTAAATCAGCACGGAGGGGGCAACTGGGGGGCCGGGGGAGGTTTGTGCACACGTGGGCCAATCCCCATGTGTGCACAAAAATAAAAAAAGTTTAAAAAAAATTCGGGGGGATGTTTAAATTCCCCCGAAAGTGCAAGAGCGTCTCCTGCGCGTGCGCAGGAGACGCTCTCCTAACGCTGTTAGCATATGCTGTTAGCTATATGCTGTTAGCATATGCTGTTAGCTATGCTGTTAGCATACCCTCAGCCCATGTTTCAATGTTAAAACGTACCCACAGAATCACTCTCAAAATTATTTTCCTGAAGACTTCATCCCCTGGACTGAACAGATCTATACAAGAAGTTAATCAATGGTCCTGTGCAAGGATTCCTCTAAGCTGTGGAGTCTTGTGAGCAAAACTTCTACTTTGTGAGCTACTGGCATTAAAGTTGTGAGCGAGCGATGTGGCTACTGCATAAATCAGTTTGCTCTGGAGCCCTCCTTCCTGAGCCGAGACAAAAATGTGTGAGCCGGAGGCTAAAAAGCGGTGAGCTAGCTCACACTGACTCAGCTTAGAGGGAACACTGCCAACAGCTAGGGACTGCCAAAATAGTTTTCCACAGGAAACAATGACAATCACCCATAGAGTTGCCAAGTGACTTACAGTTAAAAGTGGGGGGGAGTTGGTCCCTGGCCGGGATCATAGAGTTCTCAGGCTGATTGCTAGAGCGTCAGCTGGCGACGTGCCCAACATGATGACATCACCTCCGGGTGACGTCACTGCGCAGGGCACATCGGCCTGAACCAGACACGTTGGTGGTGGGGTTCCCCCGCCGGCCTTTTCCGGACCGGCAGATTGGGGACCCTTTGAGTGGGGGAACCTCTGCCCTCCCGGGGGACCTGGCAGCCCTAATCACCCATGCAAGGATTATCAGCATTCAGCAGTGAGTGCCAGAAATTCTCAAGTTGTTTACATTACTGCTCCTAGAATAAGACTATGTCCTAGGTTCATAAACTACACTGATGCTACACAAAATGGGGGGGTTAACCTACACAACCTTGTTTAGCTTCTGAGATCTGATGAGAGTGAGCTATACCATGTCACCTTCCCTCCTGATATTAGGGTTTCTTGCCCTGATATCGATCACTTTATATAGCGACTGTGCAAGACTTTTTTTTAAAAGCTGGGTTCAGGGTTAGATCATACATTGAGTCAGATCCTTTAATATTATTAGAGTTATAAAGGACAAGGGGGGGACCCGCGCTACTCGCGGGAGAGGGGGAACTCCACAACTATGAGGAAGAGGAGGAAGCAGCAGGAGGAGGTAAGTTCCCCCCCTATCCCGCCGGTTCTCCTATCTCCTCCACCCCCATCCACCCCCTGGCTCAATTACCCCCCTGCCCTGGAGCGCCCCCCCTCCAGAGGCCAGGTCTACCCACCCCTTCCCACTATATTGGCAGACCTGGCCTCCGGAGTCCAGGTCTACTCACCCCTTCCCACTACAGTGGTAGACCTGGCCTCCGACCCATTCCCACTATGGTGGTAGACCTGGCCTCCGGAGTTCGGAGGCCAGGTCTACCACTGTTGTAGGATGGTGTGGGTAGACCTGGACTTCGGAGGCCAGGTCTACCACTGTAGTGGGAAGGGGTGACTAGACCTGGACTCCGGAGGCCAGGTCTGCCAATATAGTGGGAAGGGGTGGGTAGACCTGGCCTCTGGAGGGGGGGCGCTCCAGGGCAGGGGGGTAATTGAGCCAGGGGGTGGATGGGGGTGGAGGAGATAGGAGAACCGGCGGGATAGGGGGGGAACTTACCTCCTCCTGCTGCTTCCTCCTCTTCCTCATAGTTGTGGAGTTCCCCCTCTCCCGCGAGTAGCGCGGGTCCCCCCCTTGTCCTTTATAACTCTAATAATATTAAAGGATCTGACTCAATGTATGATCTAACCCTGAACCCAGCTTTTAAAAAAAAGTCTTGCACAGTCGCTATATAAAGTGATCGATATCAGGGCAAGAAACCCTAATATCAGGAGGGAAGGTGACATGGTATAGCTCACTCTCATCAGATCTCAGAAGCTAAACAAGGTTGGTATGTGGAAGGAAGACCACCAAGGAAGACTCTGCAGAGGAAGACAATGGCAAACTACCTCTGCTTAATCACGTGCCCTGAAAGCCCCTTACTAACCTACAGGGAAGTAACACCTGACTCTGAGACTCAGTGCTGTATCCAGTAAAATTCTTGCCCACTCACTATTAAGAAACACATAACAACCTTGTACGGATGTGTTTGCCTTTCCTGAATAACCATTTAGTTACTAAATAACTAAACAACTGTAATGGAAAAACAAACATATCTGTGCGCTATCGCATTTCAACCTAGGGGTCTCCTTCGCTCTTGTCACAGCTTAAAAGAAATGAAAACAAATACAGTTCCATGAGCGGAGTGCAGCCTATTCTCTAACCAGGAATCCATGCTTCTCCATTTCAGAGGTGACCAGAGAAATGAAAAAACCTCATCCTTTGGGATCTCATTGATACCAGTCAAAGCAGCAGCAGCAGAATGCATCTACATCCAGGATAATGTTGGCTTTGGAGGGGTGTTGTTGGCTATGACAATTTAACTATATTTACCTTTGATGAAATCTGATGGCTGTTCTGGGGAGGGGGCTGCCTTTGCCAAAAGAAAATGGGGGGGTTAACCAAAAAGAACTAAATAATGGGCCCTTCAGGCTCTTTTTGATAGTTGCTGTGGCCTATTTTCCTCAGCCCACACCGGAAATGTGAAGACTGTAAACTAGGTAGTTTTATCACTAGTCCAAAATGTCTTCAGCACAGTAGAAATGACAGAACTGGAGTGGATTGGGGGGAATATATATTACCAAAATATCACCTCAAGCTAAGTTTATCATTCCATGTCCAAACAGCTCTTACATATAGACCAGTTCTAAATAATTATGCACACTTCTAAAACATTAGATCAGATTTAGGAATGTCAAAAGAACTACAGATATGGCCCAGTCACTTTTAAAATTTAAATCCTAAACAAATTTATTACAGGGTGTTCCTTGAACTCAATGGGCCTTGCTTTTGATTAAACATGATTAGGATTGTGGTGAGCATTTTGCTGATTTCAGAGGGCGCATTAAGAATGTCCTAATACGTCTTTCCCCTTCACCCCCTTTTTACTAAAATCAGTGTGACCTAAATATTATTAACTTTGGGTGGATCATAGACATTATTTAACAGTCACAATAATAATTCTTTATACTATGTTGGTGGAAAGTACTATTAAGTCACAGGTGACTTAAGGCGACCCCTCATGGGGTTTCAAGGCAAGAGATTAACAGGTTTGCCATTGCCTGCCTTTGTATAGCAACCCTAGACTTCCTTGGTAGTCTCCCATTCAAGTACTAACTGGAGCTGGCCCATCTGAGATCTGACAAGATCGAGCCAGCCTGGGCTATCCAGATCAGGGTGAAAAATGGAACAGTTCCACATGCACCCATCACACACAGTGACTGGGCATGCTTTTAAAGTCTGCAGAGCAGAAACACAACACAAAGAGATCGCCCATCCTTGGACTCCAAATAGTGTTTCACAGGTGTGGGCTAATTATATTAAGGGCTATATTATCACTTCCACTGATGAGCAAGGTATAAGGAGAGAATGTTGCTGCATCCAGATGCCAGTGTTTCTATGAAAAGAAGCCACTGTGGATATAAAAATCACATTGCTCCTTTAGGTTGCATGGACAATTTATCTAACCCCCTCTCCCCCCAGCACAATGAACTGTTATTTCTAGCTCTGTGATGTGCTTAGAAAGCAGTAGAAAATTCTGCCTTGTACAAAACAGTATATGAACACATGAAGATGCGTCATATTGAGTCAGACCATTCCCCTATTAAGGTCAGTGTTGTCTAGTCTGCTTCTTACCTACTACCTGACTCTTTTAACTGAGGATGCCAGGGATTGAATTGGGATTTTTGGCATACAAAGCAGGTACTCTACCACTGAGTGACAGCCCTCCATGTTGAGAGAATCCAAAGTATGAACAATTCCCCCCAGTACAAAATCAGGAAGTTGTAGTGGAGCCATACAGTTTTGAACGTTTGTTAGAAAGCAATTAATGTGGCCAAAACATCCACAATGCTTTGTTATGGAGTCACCTGACACAGTGGAAAATCAATTTTACTAGCATGCCACCAAGCAGAAACTTCGAGTCAGAGAACACCACAGTCTTATCTTGGACTTGTGTTTAGGCTTAGGAACTCTCGTCATATAGTATATTCATGGTCTGAGATATCTGAACAGTCATGACAATCCAACCCAATCAACCTAAGTCCTACACTGATCTGTCAGCATTTTAATAAAGCATCCCTCAGCATTGACATGACAGCTGATTCTGTTTACTAACAAGGTTCCTCCTCTGTTTTACTGCAGGTTTCATTTCATGCTCTGTCACTGTGACACATGATAACATGGCAAGGACTAAATGTGTAAGCAGTGCTCAGAATAGAAGATTCTTTGTTGTGATCCATGATGGATTGCAACACTGCATCACCACCTTTTATTTGGTTATGTTTTTAAAATAAAAAGAAAGGGAGAAAAACAAAAGTGGTTCCCATTTTGCAGGAGGGAATTAAAGGTAGATCCAGTGGGCTGGATCCAACCATGTTTTCTATTGGAGAAAAAGGGATGTGTGTGTCCCCTTTGACCTCCCAAAAGGCTATACTGGGATCTTGGGACTGCTATGGACAAAAACCATGTGGGATGGGGCTGTCGTAAGGAGACAAATTAATTGAGATTAAGAAAAGTAGCTGGATTCAACCCACTGTTTGAAAATGCTGAATACTGCTGGGCATTCAGGTGATTTCTAACTCAACCATTCTCCAGTTTTCTGTAGTGACCAACACATAAACCTTTTCTGTCACCTTCTGTCTCCTTTTATCAAAGTATCAGGTGTCCTTGTTTGTAAACTCAGCCAGTGATATAGGTGGCTAGAACAGGAAGTTCCAGTGCACACCCAACATATTCCACATGTCTGAGATTAACTCATGTCTTAATTTAGCTATGCTTGATTTAACTCTGTTTCATATGACCAGCATTAATGGGAGGTAAAGTCTAGTACTCACTCACTGGGTATAACCTTGTGGTTCAAGGCTCAGTTGGTTTTAGTTATACTTGAAGAGGCTTTGCTAATTGATTACTCAGTTTAGAAAGGTTTGATATGACAAAAGTATGCTTGCTTATAAGTAGGGTGGCCAACTGTAGGTTGGGAAGCTCCTGCAGATTTGGGGGATGAAGACTGGGGAGGGTGGGCTTTGGGGAGGGGCACGACATCAGTGGGGTATAATGATATATGGTCCACCCACCAAAGCAGCCATTTTCTCCAGGGGAATTGATCTCTGTCATCTGAATATCAGTTGTGATTCTGGGAGATATCCAGGCCTCTGCTGGAGACTAGCAACCCTACTTAGAACTGAGTGCCACTGAGATTAATGTAATTTAGGCTAAACCTAAAAGCATTGCTATTCCCACCACATTGCTGATAACCTTTTCCCGCGATCCTCCAATGGTACTGGGTGCAATTATACCAGCAGTATGTCAAGATGGCTGCCTATATGACACTTTGGTGGGACTCAGACTGGACCTTCTACCAGACAAGCACCAGCATTTTACATTATGCACCAAAGGGCTAGCCGAATATAAAAGGCAGGGAGAATTTGGAATCTGTGAGATCCAACAGCACCATCTGGAATACAATCTCCTGGTTCTTGGCACCTCATTGGTCTCCTCTAGGGCTGCCAGCTCTGGATTGGAAATACCTGGGGGTGGAGCCTGAGGAGGGCAGGGTTTGGGGAGGGGACTTCAATAGAGTCCGCCTTCCAAAGCAGCCATTTCCTCCAGGTTAACTGATCTCCGTTCCCTGGAAATCAGATGTAATCCCAGGAGGTCTACATCCACCACCTGGAAGTTGGCAACCCTAGTCTCTTCAGTATACCACTTCCTGATTTAATCTAACCTCTTGCCTCTGGACACTAGCACCACTAGAACCCAAATACTACCAGTCTATCACAGTTTATATATACTGGGCAAATAACTGCACTTAGAATTGTGGATTTATTCCCATAGCCTTCCCCTAACTCATAATTCAGAAAACATTAATATGATACTTAGCATGCCAACACTCAGTCTAAACAGAGCAGGTAGCCTGTGACAAGCTTATCACCAACAACTTTGGCTCCCAGAGATGGGAATTAATTATGTGATAAGAGGGATTGATACCATGACCAGCAACGACATAGTAACAAGACATTATAGAAGTTTCACATGGTCTAGTTATCAATAATTAACATTTGAAACAGCTTCAGGTCACAAGAGGCACATGCATATACATACCCTCAGCCCATGTTTCAATGTTAAAACGTACCCACAGAATCACTCTCAAAATTATTTTCCTGAAGACTTCATCCCCTGGACTGAACAGATCTATACAAGAAGTTAATCAATGGTCCTGTGCAAGGATTCCTCTAAGCTGTGGAGTCTTGTGAGCAAAACTTCTACTTTGTGAGCTACTGGCATTAAAGTTGTGAGCGAGCGATGTGGCTACTGCATAAATCAGTTTGCTCTGGAGCCCTCCTTCCTGAGCCGAGACAAAAATGTGTGAGCCGGAGGCTAAAAAGCGGTGAGCTAGCTCACACTGACTCAGCTTAGAGGGAACACTGCCAACAGCTAGGGACTGCCAAAATAGTTTTCCACAGGAAACAATGACAATCACCCATAGAGTTGCCAAGTGACTTACAGTTAAAAGTGGGGGGGAGTTGGTCCCTGGCCGGGATCATAGAGTTCTCAGGCTGATTGCTAGAGCGTCAGCTGGCGACGTGCCCAACATGATGACATCACCTCCGGGTGACGTCACTGCGCAGGGCACATCGGCCTGAACCAGACACGTTGGTGGTGGGGTTCCCCCGCCGGCCTTTTCCGGACCGGCAGATTGGGGACCCTTTGAGTGGGGGAACCTCTGCCCTCCCGGGGGACCTGGCAGCCCTAATCACCCATGCAAGGATTATCAGCATTCAGCAGTGAGTGCCAGAAATTCTCAAGTTGTTTACATTACTGCTCCTAGAATAAGACTATGTCCTAGGTTCATAAACTACACTGATGCTACACAAAGTGGTTTTCAACCACTCTGGAATAATTTCTGAACAAAAAAGGAAAACTTAATTTAACATCAAGGTGCAAGCTTACCTTCTCTGTTGGATGTCTTCTGTCTATCAACCCCCCCCCCCAAAAAAAAAAAAACCTTTGATGGTTAAAAAAATACAGAAAATGACCAAGTATGAACAATTCATTTTTTAAAAAAAAACGTGACAAGCTTTGCTGAGAAAAAAAGAATTGCCTTTCTGTTATAAAGATACTTTTTTCAAATTTAATGCGCACAACATCTGGCACTGGTTTAGGATTATTTTTTAAAAAAAGCCGGAAATATTCGCTGTTCTTTGCCCTTGCATTTCCTGCTTATGCAGCATCCCACAGTCTCCTTGGGCACTGGCAGCTAACTTTTCCAGCCAACTCCTGACACACAGAAAGCTGAGCAAAATCCATTTTCTTTCTACAGTCTTCCAGCTGGTATTCTGATCTCTACAGAAAAAGTAGGCGCTTTAAATGTTCTCAGCTGAAGTGGCTGAATTCTAAAACAGAACAATTAAATCATCTGGTATGGAAAGCTTTCCAAGTGCCAGCTTCTGACCTGACCTCCCACAGGGCCACCTCAGCCTCCTCCCAGGCTTGGGGAAGGGCTGTTTTCCACCTCTCTCCCTCCCCCTTCACACTAATACTAACACAGCAGAATGCCTGCCAAAAATCTCAGCAAAAGTGTTTTTCCCCACTTTCATAGAAAACTTCTTAGTGAGAATTAATGCATGAAGTTATAGTAAACTTTCAGTATTTAGAAAGACCGTGGTGAAAGAACATTAGCTGCTAGTTTTGAACCTGAAATCAACAGAACAATTTTTTTACAAATATTTGCTCCACAATTCTACATTGTGGCTGCAGTACGATATGTTAAGACATTATCCCCGAATATTTCCAAATTAAATTACTGTCACCATTTTGACACATACCAACGATGTAGTAACAACAGCTGGAGGAGAAGGGGAATAAGAACATAGTTTGAGCCTTAATATTCCTAATCCCCAGTTTTCTGTCAGACCTTCAGCATATTCCATTTTGAGTTACCTTCCAGACCACGCACACATCTGTTCTTCATAAACTGAAGCTAGGAGCCTATAGCTGTACTCTGCCCATTTGTCATAGAATCCCACAAGCTAACAAACAGGAACCACAAAGAGACTGAAAATACCCAATAGCCAGCTAAATTGCTTAATGTTGTTTTTACAAACCTGCCTGATTCATACAGTTGTCACCAGTGCAAAATAAGTATTCCTGCAGACAGTCTTAAAACAGATCCCTGACTTGTTTTATGAGCCTTTAGTCCACTTCCAATGTTGCATCAGTGTATAAATCCATACACCTAGTAAGACACACTGAGAACAGAGCACCACTTATTTGAAAAATGTCTACCACACCTTTTTATCATATTTGGGATTCAGGGAATTAGAAAATATCCAATCAGATCAACACCCACCTGGGTTACCTGTACCATACACACCATTAAAAAAAAAAAGATTGGTCAAGATGCCAGGATGACTGTAGTTTAGTAGTAAAGACAAACCCTGCACCCCCTCCAATCTGGCCTCAGCTGCTCTAATTTACAGTCTGATGTAATCACAAGAGAGAGAGAATAAAGCATGTAAACACCACATTCCTGGAGCAGATCACATAATTCGCCGCAATTATTACAGCAGACCCGGGTTGGGCATTAGGACTGCCAGAGGGAACACTGTCACAATATTATTTCTTCCAGCTGGCCGGGTGCACAGATGGCATGCAAATTTTGACACAGTTCAGAAGGTTCCAGTTGCTAGGGTATTTGCACACAGAGGTGATGCAGTGACCAAACAAGGCCCACCTTCTAGCCACACAAGGCCTGTGGTCCCTGTGCTGCTGCATGACAGTTCCACTGGCAGAGGAGAAGGGGAGTATCCACATAGCTTGAGGCTGATTCTTCTTAATCCCCAGTATAAGCTCACCTTTATAACTCCACTGAATTTTTTTCTTTCAAAACTCTCACACACACTTGGGATAACCTTAGGAATACAGGGAAATTCCATGAATCTGCCTAATAACATTCTGAACTCACAGGGAGGGGGGAAAGAACAGCTGTATTTCCATTGTGCAATCGTATTTCACATCATTTTTTAAAGGCTGTATCACATATTTATTATAACATCACTTGGGTTGCATTCAGACCACACGTCAAGATGAAATTAAACTGAAAGTGGCACAAACCCATCTTGTTATTGTTATCACACATGCATCTCTCTCTTCTTCCTTGTGGAGAGCGTTGTGGGTAGAGTTGCCAGCCAGCAGCTGGCAAATGGCAAGAGTCTGAGGGGATGGGGACATGAAAGGGTGCCATCAGCACAATGGTGCTGTATCACTTCTGGGAAAACCTGGAAGTGATGTCATGCTGCTCTAGGAATTGTCAGAAACTCAATGGTTTAGCTTAGAGTTTCCAGTGATTTCTAGAGCAGAGTTATGTCACTTCTATCCCTGGAGGTATTCCTGGAGGTTATGTAATGCTGTCATGCTGATGGCAATTTTTAAATTTACAATAAAGACAGTAGCTTAGCCACTAACAGACCTGTAAACAAAGTAGAACATCATGGCTGTAGGGTACAAATGTAGCATTAATAACCAATTTATTTATATAAATATTATACAATAACAAGCATGTGTTTCAATCCATAAAAATTTAAAGTTTCCCCTCCTCAAGAATGACACATCAAGTGTATCAATTCCACAAATGTCTTCCAATGGGAGAGAACCCTAAGGCAATGATAAACCCAGTTCACAACTCCTCTTTCAGATAAGATGAGCAGTAACAAATCCAGTTCACAACTTCTCGTTCAGATGAGACGGGTTGCCAGCTCTGTTCCCATTTTGAGTGCATCAGTAAATTTTAAAGCTTCAAATAATTTACTTTTCTCCTGCTGATCAACAGAGTGGTGGCAGGCAGCCAGGGTTGCAAACAGGAGATCTCCTGCTATAACAGGAGCCTTGTCAACCCTAATGGGAAGGGGAAACTAATCCATGGAATATAAACTAATGTTTAAAATGGTCCAGTATTGCAATTTTGAGGGGGGGGGGATTAGCTTTGGTTGAACCACGCCTGCATTCATATGTCACAAGTAAACAAACTTAGTTTGAAACCAAGATTCTGTCAATGAGCTCCATATGAGGAGAGCAGCATAGACGGCAAGCCTGGCAGAACCCCAGGTGTCTTCATAGTCATGATGTCTGAATGAAGCTAAATGACTCAGCGGCTCCCAGCCAAATGTTTGAATTGCCTTAATATTGTGTCTGAGATAATGTCAGGGGATAATTATTTCTGGCCTTTCATTCGTGCACTGGACTTGCACATGCAAGTCAGCACAGTGTGACTGTTAGAGTGCTGGACTAGGATCTGGGATACCCAGGTTGAAATCCCCACTCCGCGAACAAAGTGGGTGACCTTGGACCAATCACACTCTCTCAGCCTCACCGACCTCACAGGGTTGTTGAAAGGGAGAATACAGATGGGAAGACTGATGTGCACTGCCTGAGCTCCTCAGGGGGAAATTGGGCATAAAAGATACTACATAAATAAATAGAGCCATCAGTGAAGATGGATGATAATCGTGCATGCATGAACTCGGTTTATAGGGTTGCCAGATCCCCATAGAATTTTGGCCCAAATACCAGAGTGTCATCCCCTGACATTGACAACATGATGACATAACGTCTGGCACACACCAGAAGTGACACCACTGGCAACATAGCCTGGGCCTCCCTCCTGCTCCTGATAAGTCATCCACCGGCCAGCTGATCGACAGTGGGGCGTGGGGCCTGACTGCAAGAGAAACACACCCACCCACCTCCACTGGGGGGCTGACAATTTTATCTTATTTATTTATTTATCAGATTTATATGCCGCTCAAGCCCTGTTTATACGTTACTTTGCAAAGCGGAGTAGTGAGTGTATCTATAACAACTATGCTCTTTATTAAGTCCTGACTATTCTGAACACATCAGCATCTGGTTAAGTTCATCTACAGCTGCTGGAAGTTCATCTTCATACAGATTCCTCTACATACCCTGAATATCAACAAGGAGCAGAGAGCAGGTCAAGATAAAAGGGAAGGCAGAGGAATTCCTTCCTTGCTGCTGACTCATCCCTGGCAAGGAAAGAGAATCTGTAAACTGGGACAGACGTTTTCTTGTATCCTGAGAAAACTGTCAGTTTTTGTATCTTCCTGAACTTTGGCATGGATACCTGCAAGTTGTCAAACAGCAGATGCCAGGGAAAAATCCAATAGGCTACTCACACTCTGATTTTAAATGTAAATAACCCAAATGGAAAAAAATCGCCTCTCATTGTTCAGTGAGAAGAGCATTAACAGCTGTACTTTATGCACAGTGGAGCCTGATGGCAGGGATGAACAGTGGATTTGAGGGGGTTGCCCTTTTGACCCCTATATTGGCAACAGCTTCAATGAATGGGTGGGAATAATTTTCCTCCCATCACATCATCGTGTAGGCCTTAACTGAAGCCTCTGACGTGGCTGTGGAAATGAAAGGGCCAGGCAGAGAGCTCAGCTTTCCTCCTCCCTACCACCATCTTGGTGAAAAGGATATTGTTTAGGATAAGGCACATCAGTGGGGCCCAGAAGTGGGGCTTCAGCCCTCAGCCACACCAGCGTCTTTGGTCACATTGCCATGCAACTAAGACAGCCTGGCCTTTTCAGTAATCCAATTCCAAAATGTATTTCTCTCCCAATGGAAAGAAAGGGACACCCTGCATTAATTACCCCCTATAAGATGCACAGCTTCAAGAGCTACTACTTACTAGAGGCCAGCCTCTGTAAAGCATAGAAGTGAGTGCTTCTGCCAGAAGGGCCATAATCGATTTAAAACAAGAGTGAAAGCTGAAGGCAAGCATTAAGGCTAAGTCCTCACAGCTGCTGCCTTCATTCAAGACAAAGACAGCCAGGAGCACAGGAAGCTTGTCTTTAAAAAAGACAAGACCTTTTACTCTAGGATACCCCAAATAGGAAGCTAGCCATGGGCAGGGTGGCTCACTTTTGAACTGTACCTTTAATTCTGCTGTTTAGATTTCTGCTTTGCTCTACAACCCAAATCCTATTTCATTGTTTATTGAATTGCTCATCCTGTTGATTGTATTGACTCACACTGTGTAATACACCTTGAGTCTCAGTGAGAAAGGCGGATATAAATAATGTATGTAAATAATAACATCTGTTTTATCTGCAAGCAATTACCAGGTGGTGTTTTTCACTTCCAGTGACGAAATGCCTCTCAACTGGTCATTTCCATTTGTTAAACCTTGATTAAAGGGGCACTTTCCCCCTGTCCAGTTGGCATTCTGTTTGCCAGCTGGAGCACTGGTGGGTTGGGAACATGGGGGGAGGGAGAAACTGGGGAAATAGCATTGTCCACTGCTATCCCCTCCTACCCTGCCCTTGTTTTGCTGCTACTCTTAACCATGAGGCCTGTACTACAATTCTGCCAAGGAGATGGTCTGCAGAATTCCATAAGGCCAAACTACCTGGGATGATGGAGTGTCATAACTGGAACTACTAACATGGGATTTGACCCTAAGCATCTAGGGACGGGCAGGATCTCGATTAAGAGATACAGGACTAGGAAAAAGGAGTGTCATTCTCCCTGTACCATTTACCCAATTAGCCCACTCCCCATGGAGAGGAAAAAACACCCTGTTGTATTTATCTTCTCCCCACCATCAGAAGCCCGAAGATGACATCTCTAATCAGAGAAATGGCCCTGGGGTTGGGGGGTAAAGTCTACCTCCTTCCTCGTCCAGATCGGGCCAGCAAGCTAAATTTTAGACCCAGATTATGTGTTGTAATCAAAGAACTCCAGTATTATTTAGCCCAGGGTTGTTTGCCAAAAACTTACTAAACCGAGGGGCTTTGGGGATTTTGTGGCATAGGGAGAGGGATGCTGCATTAGCAGTTTTTCCAGGTGATGCTGGCACTTCTCCTTTCATTTTCCATCTATGGAATCAGAACGCTCGGGATGGATCCCACGGAACCTTTCCACCAGGGCTGCCACCTGCCTGGAGAGAAAAAATGTCCTGCTCCTTTAACTATTTATTTACCATGTCATGAAAAGCTGCAGCTGCCCATTTCTACATCTTAAGCCTCTGTGAAAGGGACATGACAGTTGGTAACCTTAATTTCCATCTGCAGAGCTTGACTCTCTTGCCTCCTCTTCTTGCTGCTATAGCCCAAAATGCCCCATGAAATGCTGCTTTTAGGGGAGGGGGCCCCATTGTGGACTGCAGCAGAAGGAGAGAGGGGAGAAAGCAATGTTTCACTGGCAGAAATCCTGCTATCCATGGAAGGGCTCCATGAGATCCAGCCCCCAGCTTATATTGTTGCAAATGCAGATCACATTTCAAGTGAAAATAACAGATTAACAACATTCACACTCCAGACATTTAAAAATAGAATTTTTAAATAAAGCTAACCAGCTGCTGCCACTAGTGCATTCTGAAACAACCCTTATCAGATTCTTTTTTCTAGTTCACTCTCTATTCTTATCAATATAAATATTTAAATACTCCTCTGAGTAGTAGCAGTAACAGAAGTTTTCAATGACCAAGAGAATGGTCCAGTTCCTTTGCTGTAGCTGAACAGGTCTTGCCTTGTAAATCCCTTGGATGTGAATAAATAAAGGAATAAAATGTCTGTTCCTTTCACATATATTGAAATCAGTTGCCCTTTGTAGATAAGCAATGGCTACAGATAGTCCCTTGACAAAAGTAGCAATGACAATAACAAAAATAAGTGTTTTCAACCAGAAGATAATTTAGTTCTTTCTTCCACAATTCTCTATCTTTCCAGCTTCTTACATGATTATATAGGATAAGTGTTATTCTTAAATATGTACCAGAAGGGGAACGTTTAAAATTTTGTCTCTTAACTTACCAATTTTTTAAAAAGCAAAAAAAAAATCCATTGGCTGTCTGAAAATTCAACAGATGACATCCTGTTATTAGAAGGGCACAGCTATTGAATGCCAAATTGCAAAGCTGCAGTGAAAAGCAGAGAACCCCTTCCTGACCAAAAGATGGCATCCCTTTGCAGGGAGTCTGCTTTCTTCATGGTTCTCTCTGATATTTTGCAGATTTTGTAGGATTCTGTTCAGAAGGATTTTGCAATAAAATTAGAGAGAAGTTGTAGTGGATAACTCACTGAAAATGTCGAGACAATGTGTGACTGCAATAAAGAAGGCCAATGCTATGCTGGGGATTATTAGGAAGGGTATTGAAAACAGATCAGCCAATATAATAATGCCCCTATATAAATCAATGGTGAGACCTCATTTGGAATACTGTGTGCAGTTCTGGGCACCACACCTTAAAAAAGATATTATAGCTTTGGAAAAAGTGCAGAAAAGGGCAACTCGAATGATAAAAGGGTTGGAACACTTTCCCTATGAGGAAAGGTTAAAGCGCTTAGGGCTCTTTAGCTTGGAGAAAAGACGACTGAGGGGTGACATGATCGAGGTTTATAAGATTATGCATGGGAAAGAGCAGGTAGAGAAAGAGGTACTTTTCTCCCTTTCTCACAATACAAGAACTCGTGGGCACTCCATGAAACTGCAGAGCGGTCGGGTTAGAACGGATAAAAGGAAGTACTTCTTCACCCAAAGAGTGATTAACACATGGAATTCACTGCCACAGGAAGTGGTGGGAGCTACAAGCATGGACGGCTTCAAAAGGGAATTAGATAAGCATATGGAGCAGAGGTCCATCAGTGGCTATTAGCCACAAGGTATAGCTAGGGGCTCTGGGGCAAGTGATGCTCTGTCTTCTTGGTGCTTGGGGGGGGTCAACAGTGGGAGGGCTTCTGATGTCCTGGCCCCACTGCTGGACCTCCTGATGGCACTGGTATTTCTGGCCACTGTGTGACACAGAGTGTTGGACTGGATGGGCCTTTGGCCTGATCCAACATTGGCGTCTCTGATGTTCTGATGTTCAGAGTTGTTTCTCACATACCTTGCAACATGGGGAAAGCACCTGAATTATATCTTTGGCAGATTCCACATGGGGATTTCCTCCATATGGAAAGCAGAAAACCCTCAGATTAAAAAAGGGGAATATCCACATACGGTCATGCTCATCCCAAGCCACAATGCTTGGCATTCCCAGGGCTTTCCCCTTTAATCTGGAGAAAAACAAAAACTGCTGGAGCGGCTGCCACTATGCCACTAAAAACACTCCTGTCACTACTGTGACAAGGGGGCAGAGCTAAATTCCACTTTGACCATGACACAGGACAGCATGTTGCTGTCTGGCATTCTCCCCCCACCACTTAGTCCTTTAATGGATTTTCTCCCCTTTCCTAACGAGCCCTTACAGTGTTGCTCAACAAGGAATTGGAAGGCGTGTATGTCAGTGTTGTGTAGTGACTAGTGTCAGACTAGGATCTAGGAGACCCAGGTTCAGATCCCCACTTTGACATGACAGCTCACTGGGTGATGTTGGGCCAGTCCCTCGCTCTCAGCCTAACATGCCTTGCAGGCTTGTTGTTGAGAGGATAATATGGAGGAGGGTGGAAAGTTGTAAGATGCTTTGAGTCTATTGGGGAGAAAAGAGAAGCATGACTACCTATTCCTGGGCTGCAGGCAGTCCCACCATGACCACCACTGCACCTGTGCTTTTGCAAAGGCTCGGCAGGGGAGGAATGGCATTTGGGGGCAGTGGCAGGATCAAATGGAGAAGGACAGGAGGACGGGGCTGCTGTTCTCATTTATTCCTGCACTGCTCGCCGCAGTGGCAGGGCTGCATTTTTCACATCAGTCCCAAAGCAACCTTTCTCTGTTTGGAAGAGCCACGGAAACCAATTAGAAGTTAGGGTCTAAGTGTTACATATCAATTCCCAGTTGGTGCTGGTATAGCAATCTGGATCAGCTTGGCAATGTATTTTAGAATGCGGAACTAGGACTGGGGAGACCCAAGTTTAAATGCCTGCAATGCTGTGAAACTTACCAGCTCATTATGGGACATCTGAAGAAGCTGCCTGTGATGCAAGCAAGCTCATGTGGGAATGAATACCATTAACCTTTTAGAAGCCTCTGGACTTCTGCTTTATTATGCTACAGTAGACTGACACAGCTGCCCCACAAAGCCAGTCGCCGTCTCTTAACCTAACCTACCTTAAGGTTTTTGTCGGGATAAAATAAGAGGTGGGAAGATCAAGAATCCCCTCCAATACATTAAAAATAACGTCTCTAAATTTTTTTAAGATCATTAGTGTCTACAAAATATTTTGTCTATGTTGATTAACTTTACATTGTGTCTAAAAGCCAGAAATTTGCACAGCAAAAGTATAGAAATTTTCAAAAATCTCTTAAGGCTCCAGAAAGCTGTGAAGCTTTAAACCTCAATCTACCACGCCATGAAAACGGCAAATTCTTTACAATCACAGGCAAAGGGGTACTCTCATTCTGCTGACAATGGTTGCTTTACTACTAGAAATAAATTTGGTACTCTAGAGCAACTTCAGCATTTTTCAGAGCACTGGTTTTTTACAACATGCCATCTCAGAGATGTCTACAGTTTTGCAAAGGATAGTTTATGTCCTACAACACACCCACCTCCATCCCCTGGGCGCACACTTTGATGTATTACAGAGCCTTCATACATTTTAAATCTCTTAAAGCACTTGATGCCAATTAACTCACGACTTTTCTTTTAAAGTTTAGACCTTTCCAGTAGTTCTTTGTCCTTTTAGTCTTATCCTGCTGGTTTCTTTCTAGCTCTGTGTCTATTATCCTCCAGGATGATCTCACTCATGGGAGGTATGAATAGAGAAATCTCCAGGAGTGTGTCTCTGCATACAAAGTAGCTGTTCTTTCAGAGGACAGGACTTCCTTCCAAGGGGGAGGGGACGTTTAGCTTCCATCCAGAGTTCTCTTACTCATAAACTTCTCACCACCCCTGCTAGAAGAGGATTCTTGCATAACCCCAGAATAAATTTTAAAACAAACAAACCTTTCCCTGATGGCACAGTTAGAAGTTTACTTACAGGCACTCCATCATGCCCTTCCAGGGACTGAAACCCCGCGTCTCTGAGGAGGAGCGGCTGCTCCCTGCAGCATTCAGACAATTGGTTCCATTATAACCATCAGGAGGCTGAGTTAAAGGGTGGCCTTGCAAAAACATAAACAGCCTGTCAGCACAACCGAAGAGGCGGGGTCTGCCGTATCAGGGGACAACGGGAGCCAATGATCAGCCTCTTTAGCGGCTGTTTGGTGAAGATATTGTGTTTCATTCTTAAGAAGAGGAGCGTGGGGGAGTGAGAAGAGGCTGTCGCTTCACGGAGGAAGAGGGGAAAGAATGCTTAGAACAGAGGGATGGATGAATCAATAAGTCACTGCAGGAAAGGGGCAATTTGCGAGGTGTATGAAATGAAAACCTGCAGGAGAAATGTAATACTCGACCTGGACTTGTTTCTGTGTTAAAATAAAAAGCAGGTGTTTGCAGCCAAGTTATAAGCCATGCTATATTTTGGGAAGGATCAGTTGCTCTCTTAAATTCTTGAAAAGCCTTTCCGTGCCCAAGGATGTGAGTAATTGTTTTCAATGTGGCGTAAAAATATTTTACCTGAAGGAAGAAAGGATGCAACTTTATTGCTGATAGGGCAGGTATACTTTTAAGGAGCTGGAAGAGTGGTGACAGTGTTGGACTAAGATCTGGGAGCTCCAGGTATGAATCCCCAGTCTGCCATAGAAGCTTGCTGGGTGACTTTGGGCCAGTCACGCACTCTCAGCCTCACCTACCTCGAAGGGTTGTTGTGAGGAGCGGGATGGCCCTTAGGGGCACCAAACTGCACCCAGCCCCGTACTCTGGGAGTTTCTTGATTATTTGTGTTTTTCATTCTTCCTAAAATGCATTTATTTTTGAAAATTGGTGGGCGCACGGGGGGGGGGGCGGAGGGATCCTCGCCTAGGGTGCAAAATAAGCTGGAACCAGCCCTGAGAATACAATGGAGAAGAATCAAATTATGTAAGCTGCTTTGGGCTGCCCTTGAGGAAAATGCCAGGGTATAAATTGAAATAACAACAACAACAACAACAACAACAATAATAATAATAAGCGATGTGGCAAACAAATGCAGGAGGTACAGATTGCTATGCCATGAGGTGCCGTATTTTTGCCATGTTGCTTCTGAAAGTAACACTGTTGCTCACATTGGGGGGTGGGACCGTCTTTCCTTTTTTATGCTAGACTTCTGAACGACAGATGTCCTGTGAAGACATGTAATGAAGTCAGGTTTGTCCACTCTATTGAAAAGGTGAATATGCTTTTAGGACAATCCATCCCAGTTTCTGACATGCTTTTCTCCATCCCCCCTCCTGACACATGGGAGAATCTTCAGATACTCTGTGCATCTTTAACCTTAGCCAGCTACAGAGGCGCAGCAGGGTATCAGGATAAGGGAGTCTTGTCAGGATGGAGTGGATCTCTGGACAGTTGCCCAGCAGCCAGCACCACGCCTGCTTTGATGTTGTTGTCATTATTAATAATAATAATTTCAATTTGTACCCTGCTCTCCCCCACTAATGTTAACATACATCCATGACTTAACTTGAATATTTTGGGAATGTAAACTGGTAATCTGTTGTCTTTGATTTATATGGAATTAAGGGGATTATGGCATTAGTCTAAGTGAAAGTACAATTTTGTTGCAGAAGCATAGATGTGAGAGCCATTGGATTAAACTTCTATACAATCGTGATTCATGATACATTTTGTTGGTTTGCTGCACACTTATGCAAGAGCAATGGTACCTATTTCTAAGTAAACAGGTCGTTTGCCTACATATAAAAACATTGCTTCTCCTGGTTCCTAGTGGCCCTCAAGGACAGAAGGCCATCAACCACAAACTCTCCATAAATTGAGGCAAGCCCACCCCCACCTGTTCTGTGGGGAAACTATGCAAAACTTTTATGGATTTCCCCCTCCCCCTATTTACACTGTTCTTATAGTATGCAAGGTGTTTTGCAATGCTTTCTCTCACATTGTTCCCTGAGAGAGTCTGTATCACTGTACTCTAGAGAGGTAAGGTGTATAAATATCTCATCCACAAAGCTTGACAAAGCCCTCACTGGTGGCTTACAATACATAAAAGCATTACAGGTTGTATACTATAGATGCTGCAGTAGTGGAAACAGATCTTTCCTCGCCTTCCTCCTTTCCCCCCAGCTTGCCTGCATGACCTCCAAAGAGGCAATGCCATGGGTTAGGGCCAGGGACCTCGCAGCCAAGAAGGCTGGTGGGTGGGTGGGGGGGCAGCAAGGAGATGAATCAGGCAAGGTTGCCTCTCCTCCCTTCTCCTGTTAACAGAACAGCTATAGGATATAACTTTGGATTAAAGGAATTCTACAAATTACAACAAAATCAGGGTCAATTAAAATATCTACTATAACCATAAAATGTCCTCAAAATTATAATGATTTATATAATAATGTTATTCTCACATGTTCATCATGTGAGAGCCTTTGCTCATTTCTAAAACTCAGCAAGCTTACCAGTCTTCACTGGGAAGGAGTTACATAACACCTGTGGTTGTAGATAGCTGTGGAGATCCACATACAAGAAAAAGCAAAAATTCTGGAATGTCTTTTATTAGTACCAGCTGAAATATCACACAAAAAAGCTGCACGTTCTCCAGAGCTCTTCATCAGGCTAGATGTTAAAAAACTAAAAATGGAGGGGAAAGAATTTTCCCCCAAGATATAACGGCATGACCTGGAGCTTCTTGTAACTCATTAGTGCATAACTAGACATCTTTATCAATTCTATATTAACTTCTATTTTATGAGAGTATCTACAAACACTAAAGCTGTCTAAAAAAGTTTTATTTTGTAATAAAAATTGGCTATTTTGCAATGAAATGGAAGAAAATAGGGCAAGGAGTTTATGTTGCAATTTTTAAAAGTCCCATCCGTTAACTGGGTAAGTAGCAGCTGATAATATATAAATGAGGCCAGCAAGCAAGAATATTTGAAAATTAAATTAGTGGTATTTATTGAACATTTTAACAGAATCTCTGGACAATATTATTCAAAACAGAAAACGAAAATGTCTTCCTAGAGTTTCTTTTCATGTATTTTAGTATAATCAACTATGACTACTGTTCTGATGTGCCAGACTACAGAAAATAATTCTTAACTTTCTGTATTGTTTAAGATATGTATGTAGGATATGTATAAGGATGGGCTAAGCAGCTCTGTAGGGGTAGCCCCTCCCCAAATGAAGCCCCTAGAATGCATTAGGGAATCCAGACTAGATTCTGGAATCCAGTCCAGAAAGTCCTATAAGGTTCTCTTTTTAGAATTGTCTTCACCTGTACTGAGAGCCGGCTGCTGGTTTGCTTTTATTTGGCAGTGATCCAAACACAATGCTTTGGATTCTAGGGAGAAATTAGGGACAGAAGTGTGACTTTTGGCACATCTCCCCCCATCCAGCAGATAAGTTGATTCCTGGGGTCACAGGACCTCCATGGGCTAAGGTTCTATCATCAAATGGAGGCTCTGACTTCAGGAAAGCACATGCCCACTTCTGTTTCATTTCAAATCCGGTGTGTGTGTGTGTGTGTGTGTGTGTGTGTGTGAGAGAGAGAGAGAGGGGGGGGGTAGGTGTTTTTGTATACATTGGTGTGATGTACTATGTGCCATGTCATTATGTAACAGGCTATAACTATGGTTTGCATTCTGTCTGTGCGGGGGTGTTCCATTTGGTAATGGTTACATCTTTGTTGGAAAGCATGCAATATATATGGGGGAAAGTGAACATGCTGAGTGGAAAAAAAGACTCCAGTGTCTACTTCTTTGTGAAAAAGCCAGTGCTTGGCTTGGCTAATGACCAGCAATTGTTAAGCACTACAATGAAATCTTTCAGCATATATTTTGCAAAATGTCATCTGGAGTTTCTGGTACCATTCACATGCCATTTGTGTTTGTTATCTATTCCTCCTCAGTTGAAATGGCATGACTGCAGTGTTTGTTTGATACACAGAAATCAAAATCACCAAATAGACTTGCCTGTATATTTTCTGTATGCAAAAAGCAAAAACAGTGCCAGTCTGCCAATACACCTCCCCAAACCCCAGTCCAGCACAGCCTTCTTCTTCTCACAACCTTCTGCTTCCTGAAATAATGAGTTTGGACCACAGAATTCTAAAAGCTCTATGAGACACTTTGCATAGAGGACAAAGTGGTATGACAGCGTTTCCTCTCATTCCTTCCCTCACCTACATACATGTTTGGTACTCTAGAAATTAAATTTGTGAGATTAAAGGAAAATCCAGATTAGAACCCATTTTTCCACTGGCACAGAGCACAAGGACGTCCATGTAATCTGCATATCCTGCAGATGCTCCTGCCCTGCAGCCATTCAACCTATTCTCTGCTAAAGTTGTGTTCCACAAAGTAGGATGTGGAGGGGGGGGGATGCATCCTCTTCACCCTTGACAATCCTCTTCAATAGCAAAACAAGTGATTGTTTAACAGGAGGCCCATTGCATTCATTCACTCAAATAAGACCTGTAAATCCCTTAAAGAGATCTCGATGATTTACATATGTTTAGAAAATTCTGCATACATTTTTACATGAG
>NW_015164665.1:2225042-2272814 GCF_001447785.1 Gekko japonicus | reverse complement strand
GTTGTTGTTCAGTCGCACAGTCGAGTCCGACTCTTTGCGACCCCATGGACCAGCTCCCTCCAGGCCTTCCGGTCTTCCGCCATCCTCTGAAGTTTGCTCAACTTCATGTTCGTTGCATCGATGACACTGTCTAACCATCTCATCCTTTGCCGTCCCCGTCTTGTTTGACCTTCAATCTTTCCCAGCATAAGGTCTTCTCCAGTGAGTGCTCCCTTCTCATTTAGTGGCCAAATCATTAGAAGAGGCATTCTTTGTGAGAGGGAAGAGGGAATGGCTCTTCTAAGATGGTGCTTGCCAACTGTAGTTGATCTAAGTACTTACATTAAAAATAGGGCAGCCCTAAGAATTTTCTGCTGGATTAATCAGAGCTACTTTCTAGTTCCTGGAAATAATTTAATGTATTAATCTGACTAAATATTGCAACCCTACTCAAATTGATTCTTCCTTGTCAATCATCCATGGATTACACCCAGGTGTGCCAACACACTTTTTAACCAGCCTGATCACAATTTTTAACACACCAGATGACAGTTCACTACTCAACCTTCAAGACTGCCACTTCAGTTATGGATGGCCTTTTTCATCATTGTTTAGTCCCAGGGAGACAGGCATACAGTATAACATAAATAGGAGACAAACTGGTATGAAGGTTAGGCAACCATGCCTGATCTAATACAGTGGGGCTTTCCAACTGCACTGTCCATACTTCTAAATAGCACTATCGAAGAAACGTGGAAGAAGGTGACGCTTTTGTGTGTTTTAGTTCAGAGATTTGGGGGGGGGGAGTATTTTTAAATATACAAAGGTATATTCAGGAGAAAAAAGAAGGAAACATAAAATAATGTTCCATCTATGCAAAAGTGTGTCTTTGGGGAAATAGCTCAGCTATGCAAAAACCATACCACTAATAAGCCATAACTGGTTACCACATACCTCTAAAATCACATAGCAGCTGCACAGATAATTCCCCAAACATGACACAAACATAGTTTCATTCAGTGAAACACACTATTTTTAGTCTTGGGTTACCCATCTTTTTCTTCTAACAAGAGCATCATAGAAGTGACTTAACTGTGATTGGCAAAATCATTTAGGGGTGTGAAAGTTAAATTCCTCTTTCCCTTGTATGATCCTGTACTAATCAGGCCCTGACAAACCTGCTATTTCTGGGTTTTTTAAAAAAAATTCTGAGATTTGATCAAGGAACTCTTGATCTTTTTTTCTATTTAAGCCTTAAATACCAAAGCCCTGTGTAAAAACAGATGTTTCCAGGGTTCTGTTAAAGGCAATGATTAGTTCTCAGATCTTATGGATCTCAGTAAACAACCAGCTCCAAAACGTAGGTGCCACTACCAAGACTGCATGCTCAGGACCAGCCCTCAGTCTGAAACATTCATGAGAATGAAATAACTCAGTACAAGGTAAGAGACACTTGTATGCAAATATATGAGAATCCAGCATAGCTCAGGGGCAAATGGATGTGATGGTGGCTTGACACAACAGAGGAAATGCTGAATACCTATAAAAAGTAAAGGTTCCCTTGCTCAAAAGCCAGTCGAATCCGACTCTAGGGTTGCGGTGCTCATCTCCATTTCAAAGCCGAAGAGCCAGCGCTGTCCGAAGACATTTCCGTGGTCATGTGGCTGGCATGACTAAACACCAAGGCGCACATAACACTGTTACCTTCCCACCAAAGTGGTACCTATTTATCTACTTGCAATTTCTTGCTTTTGAACTGCTAGGTTGGCAGGAGCTGGAACTAGAGACAGGAGCTCACTCCATCATGCGGCACACTCGGGTCTCGAACTGCTGAACTACTGACCTTCCACAGCCTGCAGTTCAGCATCTTAACCACTTGAGCCACCGCAGCTCCTATGAATACCTATATGGCCAAGCAAATTGGGATTTAAAGGGCAGCAGTGGCAGTCAGAAAAGACTGGTGTTGCCAGCTTCCAGGTGGGGCCTGGTGATCTCCAGCTTTTACAACTGATCTCCAGCTGACAGAGATCAGCTCCCCTGGAAAAAATGGCTGCTTTGAAGGGTAGACTCTCTGGCATTGTATCATGCTGAGGTCCCTCCCCTCTCCAAACCCTGGCCTCTCCCGAATCCACCACCAAAGTCTCCAGGTACTTTCCAACCCAGAGATGGCAACCCTAGAAAAGACACAGAATGAATCCCCTAGTTGTGCTTCGAAACCATGTGCCCTAGGCCCCCGCCCCCCCCCCCCCCCCCCCGTTCCTACTGAAGAAAAACGGATGGGAGAAGCAATATTAGCAGCAGAGTGGGCAAAGGTTTCAGTACTTTCTGTGCTCCTGCTGCTGGGGTGCCTTAAGGCCTCGGTCAAATATGATGCTGGCAAGGCCAAGTAGCCTGCACATTCACCATATCTGCAAGCTCTTTGGCCTGCAAACAAAGCATATGTAGCTGCTTAGTACACAACACAGTTTCAGCTATATGCCAGGCCTCCAAAGGTAGCATAGAGAAGCTATTTGCATGATTAAAAGCACGCATGAAAGACATAAGAGGCAGAAAGTTCTGGAGGGCATTCCCCCCCCCCCACTTGCTGCTACCCCAACCAAGACACAGAGAGAGTTCTGAGGTTCCAAAGGGAAGTTCTGGCCCTCTCACAGTAGGAGCACCTACAGCAGCAGACTGACATGGATCGAGTTGCTCAATAAGTCATAATATAGAATTCATATAGTCTGACAGCCACAGCATGTAGTATTAGTCGCTAATCTGAGATGGCTTTTAAAGGGATTCATCAAATACATGGAGGATAGCTCGTTGATGACTTTCTGCTATGATGACTAAATGGAACCTCCATGTTCAGGGACATGAAGATCAGTGATAGTGGGAGGCAACAAAAGGGCCTCTATGCCTCTCCAGGGCATCTGGTTAGCCACTGTGGGAAACAATAAGAACTAGATTAACCATTTGTCTGCTTCAGTTCTGCTGCTTTTTATGATTGGGAGCAGCTCTTCTGAAGGACTGAGATGAAATGCAGGAGAACAGGCTGTATTGTTTCCTCAATTTTTTTCTCTTTAAATGTGGGTGCATGTTTTTCTGCTGCTTCATACAAATTTGCTGAATAAAACCCAAGAATGTTAAGGTTCCCAGACAAGGAATCCAAACTGATAATCTGGCAACACGGACACTAATTTACCATGAAAGTGTATCCAAGAGGTCTTCTCATTTAATAGAAGGCTTGAATGCTTGCCCAATTTGCACAAACATAACAGAGATATAAAAGAAAAGGCAAATTCAAGCAAACATGGTTCTAAAAGTCATACAAGACAAACAACAAAAGCTACCTTAACTGCTTGGTTTACTCTTGGTCAGGCAGCATAAAACCTTTGTTCAGAAGTACAGGCCTCTGCGTAGCACGGTCTATAGTTCTGGCAATTGCAAAGCAACAAGATGGGCCTTTAGACACATAGAATCTCAGGTAGCTACTGGTACTAGTGACAAGGGCTCTTTTTGTAGCAGGAACTACTTTGCATATTAGGCCACACACCCCTAATGTAACCAATCCTCCAAGAGCTTACAGAGCTCTTCTTACAGGAGCTACTGTAAGCTCTTGGAGGATTGGCTACATTAGGGGTGTGTCGCTTAATATGCAAATGAGTACCTGCTACAAAAAGAGCCATTAGTTATATTTTTTGGGTCAGGAGGTCAGGTGAGAAATGTGCTCCCTCTATGAAATCCTGTGAGCAAAAATTCTACTTTCTTTTTTATATATATATATATAATTTTTATTGAAATATAAAATTGAATAAAGTACCATCACCAACACCCAAAAACCCTCACCACCCCAACTAAAAATCGATCCTGTATCGTAACTGGTATATATCTTCGTATACACAATATATTACATTTTGATTTCCTTGTACATTCTTATACATTCTTATTAATCCAATTGTATACATTTGACCACATAGTTAGAAACGAGTTTGGTCTCCCGTGGAGTTTTTGTGTTAAATTGTCCATTTCTATTACCTCAATTGCCTTATTTATAAAGTCTAGCCTATCCGGAATTTCACTTCTTTTCCAATAACTGGCTAGTACAATTCTGGCTGCCGTCAGTAAATTTATCATAACATGTTTATCTTTCTTTTTCCAATTGTCAGGTAATATGTTTAGTAAAAATATTTCGGGGTGCAGTGGTATTTGCAATTTTGTTGCCTGGGTGATCACTTGATGTACCTCTTTCCAGTATTTCTTTACCATGTCACACGTCCACCAAACATGGTAGAGCGTACCAGTTTGAGTTTTACACTTCCAGCACATATTGTTACACCCAGGATAAAACCTAGCCAGCCTAGCAGTTGCTAAATGCCACCGATAACATGTTTTAAACACATTTTCCCTTAATGAAACTGCCTTTAGCTGCCTCACATTGATCCATATTCCTTCCCATTTTTTTTGGTCTATCTTTTTCCCAATGTTATTGCTCCATTCTGTCAAAGGTGTTTTCTTATTTTTGTCTTGTGGTCTATTTTGTAACAGGAAGGAATATAAGCAAAAATTCTACTTTCTGAGCTGCCGGCATTTAATTTGTGAGCAGGTGATTTGGCTACTGCATAAATTAGTTTGCTCTGGAGCCATCCTTCCTGAGTGAAGAAGAAAATGTGTGTGCCGGAGGCTAAAAAACTGTGAACTAGCTCACACTAACTCAGCTTAGAGGGAACACTGGTGAGAATGCCAGCCAGAACCTTATGTCATACACCCTGCTCCTACCCCTCCCATCTCAAGGAACATGTCTCCTGTGAAACTAATTTATGACTGTGGTGTTATGTCCTTGAGAGTTGATAAGGAAGCAGGCGGGTTTGGCCAATTAACACCACCTGCAAGGGAGACCATAAGTATTAACATTAACCCTTAAGTGTATGACAAAATTCAGCTTTGCCTCACAGACCCTTATTTATTTTCTGTGCTCAAAGTACCAAGGTCAGCATAAACTGAACTGCCACCAGCACCTCAGTAATTGCATTCTAAATAATTGCTTCTTTTTTCATCAATAATTATTGATTCCTAAGTACTGGATTTCATGGCTGATGAGGCGCAGGCAGGAGTGATCACAGTCTGCCTCACACGCAGAAGCCATGTTACATGCCACATTCTGCTGCTTTATGATTGCCTTTTAATCAATTTGAATTTTATTAATGGACTGGAAAAAAATTACATTTCTGCACATCATCAAACTGCAGCATCTGTTTGTAGTTTATGGCAATGTTGGTGGAGAGGGTTACTGGCCATTTCACTATGCAAAGAAATAGAAGTTAGTTGGAAATTTAAGATAACGAAACTGCTTCAGATCAAGTAAGGATTTGTACACATCAGCAGAATTTTGTTTGCAATTCAAGCAAATTTCATCTATATCACATCATGAACAAGCTAAGATTAATCCATACGGGGCACCGGTTGATCTCACTGTTTAACTAGGGTTAAGCCTCATTGCTTGAGTTCTTGCTTACTATTGCCGGAACGTTAACTGATTAATGCTATACGTTTTATCTGTAGGGGGTGTCACAAATCCATGAGCTGTTTTTTTAAGTTTCACAATGTTGACAAGTACAGGATGTGAAATATGACTTACTCCAAAGACTTAACATCATAACACAAACAAATGAAGGGTCCTTTTGTCTTTTCTTTCTTGGTATTTCCCACTGGATTTTGTATTCATATTAACATTAGGTGCATAAGGGCAACATTTGTGGCACATAAGCTCCATCAGGCCTTACATGCCTTCAAACAAAAGAGCCCAACCAGGTATGGGGATCCAGGTACAGATAGGTAACCAGAGAGGCTTCCGTCCATGCTCTCATGTCCTCAGAAATATATCAGCAAAAGCAAGTTTAAGAAAAATGTCTGTTTTGTCTGTACATGACCTATAAGGATGTAAGTTGCCAAATCTATAGGGCCACAGCTGAAAAGGCCCTGAAAAGGCCTAAGCACTTCTGGCACCCTAGGTGAGCTCATCCTCTCTTCCACTGAGACATGACAAGAAGCTGCCACCCCTTCACTGCAGCAGAAAGCCCTTGCCCCCCCTAATTAATAATTAATTATCATATGGCAGTGTGTATAGAATAGCCAAGAGATCCTAGGATTGTCTGGCAGCCACACGTTCTAGCTCTTAGCGTTGTGCATGGTGAGCTAGACTTGTTTTTAGGGGCTAAGAGAGCTCTGAAGGAACTGTGACTCGCCCAAGGTCACCCAGCTGGCTTCACTTGGAGGAGTAGGGAATCAAACCCAGTTCTCCAGATTAGAGTCCGCTGCTCTTAACCACTACAACAAACGCTCTCACTGGTTTGTCCCCCTGCCTGCCCTGCAGCGAGTTGCCATGGCAGGGAAGTAGTGAATGGAGGTGACACTGCAGTGCCTGCCGTCCTTCCCTTCCCAAATTTCCCGCAATTGCAGTAAGACATCACCCACTGTCCTCACCCCCCTTCATACTGGACTCACGGTGTGGCACTACACTTCCCCCCACCTACCAGAGGCACAGCAGCACCCACCCTCCTTGCCCCCACCATTGCCATGGCAGGACAGGGCAGGAACACATCACTCGCTGCCCTCCTCCTCCAGTGTGGTGACAAGGGAAGGAAGAAGACACCCAGTCAGGCCCACCACCTTGCCCTCCATGGAGGGAGGGAGGAAAACAGCAGGCTCCCTACAGCCACCCTCTGGGTCAGGGCGTGCCTCCTGGGCTACCACTTGCCACAGCAGACCTGGATGCTGCGGGCTGGGGGTCACAGGGTTAGTTGGCACTCCTCTGGCTCTAGTACGCTAGGCCAGAGGATGGGTGAATGTGTGGGGGGGGGGCTGGGGGCTGGAAAACTTTCTGTTTCTATGAGTTCTTCTGAAAGAGATCCGTGTCACACAAAACTAGACCTCCAGTATTCAACTGAAAATTGCTATTGGTTATTATTTACTATGGATCCAGACTTAATTTCCCATCAGCATCAGAGAAAGTTCCTGCCTCCCTTCTTGCATTGCAGCACACTGATCTCCACAAAATGTTGTTTCTAGGGGATTGGGGGGTGGAAACTGCCAATTTAGTCTGGATCTATTAATTTTTATTGATTTTACAAAATCTATACCTCGCCTTTCCGCCCTCATAAGGACTACCAAGGTGGCTGAAAAAACATACATAATAAAAATCACAGGGTTAGAGGTGCCAGGGCAGGGTGTCACAGACTTCCCATTATGGTTGCCCAGTGTATCTTCGCCGGGAGCGGGGGGCTCCCGGCTGGCGTCTGGTGCGTGCACGCACGTCACCATATAGTTTTCCCTTGTATGGCCGTGGCTTCGCCCCCGGCGTGCCCACGCCACTTCCTGGTGATGTGCACGCAAGGGTGGGGTTCCCCCTGGGGCCCGATTCTATGGCATCGGAAATCGGGCCTCCAAAGCGGGGGTTTACCCACCCCCCGCCCCCACTTGGCCGTCCTACTTCCCATGTTGGGGAGACATGGAAGTTCAGAACCGAGGGCTTCCAGTGGTTGCCCAGTTACCTAAACAAAGAAACCTAAACAAGCAAATCGGCCTAAAAAGGGGGGATTCTGATACGAATTAACTCTCCCACAGAAAATAAAAATGTAACCTTGTTTTAAATTTTATTACAAAAAGGTCGTTTTAAAAGGTAGTTAAAAAACAAGCTTGAAAAAAGCAAAGCAATCTATTTGGCATCCTTTTCAGCCTCTCCACCTGTCACATTGACCAGACCATCCTTTTTGTGAGCAAAAGTCAGGGAGTGTTCACAAAACATCCCATCAGTGTTCAGCTTTCCTGTGCCAGCAGGCTTTTGTGTAAACAATTTCTTCAGAGCAAGGTTGTCTCTTGAGTGGGCATCCTGACCTCAAGGACATATGCTGATATCTGTTATCAAAAATGTGAGCAGAGTTCAAGCTGAATCAGTCTGTCCCAGTTCAAAATGGGAATTTCTTAAGGCCTAAAAAGGCTTGGAAGCATGGCTGCCACAGGGACCTGTTATAAATATCTCTCTAAGGAAACGCGGGGTCCTCTGGCACCTAAAGGAGAAAGCTACAATAAGGTATTATCTAAGAGGCCTTCTCTTAACCTGTTTTATGCTGATAACTTCCATATAGGCTTCAACATTCCATTTTTGAATATGTGAGGGCAGCACCCTTCTAGAAATTCCTGGATGATAAACCTGAACGAGGGTGTTGTACTTTTGTTGTACGGGTTTATATTTCTCTTGAGTCATAGGCTTGGAGGCACTCCTGAATTTTCTGCTGGTTTTGGATGCCGATGGGTATGGCCCAAAAGTCTATAACCAGCTTGTATTGGTTCATCAGCTGCTACCTTTAATAGATAGGAGATATGTCGCCACAGTGACTTATGCTTAAATCCCATCTAGACTGGACTACTGAAATGTGCTTTACATGGGTTGCCCATGTCCAAAAATGCAGCTAGAGTTTATTTAGGGCAAAAGCAGGGGTCATTTCGTAGAAAAAGAGGTGCAGGAGCTCATTAGCATAACTCATTAGCATATAGGCTTGCCAAGCCCCCTGGCGGCGGGTACACCCCCGCCCAAGAGGCCCATTACCTGACGCCAGCAAATCGGGCCCCGGGGGGAACTCCACCTCCTTCCGGCACATGTACCCAGCGTGATGATGTCACCCAGAGGTGACATCATCATGCTGGCCATGTTGGGGGTGGGACGCTCTATGATTTGAGGGAAAACTCTATGGTTTTCCCTCGAATCCTAGTGGCCCCGCCACCAATGTGCCGACGCAATGATGTCACTTCACGGCGGCGCACACGCAAAGCGCATGTGCGTGAATTCCTGGGATGGTGTGGGACTCCCCCGCAGTAAGTAATTTTGGACTTGGCAACCCTATTAGCATAAGTTATTTACATATGCCACACCCCCTGACATCACCGGAAGTGTGTCAGAAGGCAACACCCACAGCTCAGGATCCACTGGACTGTTCTGGATTGCTAGCTATTGGGGGGGGGGGAATGTGCAGATCTATCCTCACAGAGAAGGGAGAGCTTGGTCTTAAAGGTGCCACTGGATTGTTTTGGGCCGGGGGGGTGGCTCTGCAACTTACCTGGCTGCTTCTTGTTCAGACTGAGGGCTGCTGGGAGCAGGGGGTGGGGCTTGTTGCATTTGCCCGCCCCCTGGGGTCTTTACTGCCCGAGCTCTGCTCCTGTGCGCTCCTGCAGGAAATGACCCCTGAGGGCAAGCACTGGGACCATATTACTCCAATCCTGTTTAATCTTCATTGGTTGCCAATGAGTTTCTGAGCTCAGTTCATAATGCTGGTTGTAAATTTTAAAGCCCTAACTGTTCTGGAACCAAAGTAGCTTTCTTTCTCTTATACAGAGAGAAGGCCACCTGGAGAAACCTCAATGATGCTTGCAGTGTCCACACTGGTCAGCTTCACTCTGAAATTTACACCCCCCCCCATCACTGCAAATCACTTCAAAGACAAGAGAACAAGGAAAATACTAGAAGTACAAGTAATTTTATTTTAAAAGCAGGGTTTGGACAGCCCTTGCCAAGATACCTTATAGTGGGATCACCTACCACCAAGATTAGGGCACCAGAGGATGCCAAATCCACACTACCACCCAGAAAGAGAGATGATACCACTTCTCTCCTATAAAGATGAGTCATAAGAACATAAGAGAAGCCAATGTTGGATCAGGCTAATGGCCCATCCAGTCCAACTTTCTGTCACACAGTGGCCAAAATTACCAGGTGCTATCAGGAGGTCCATCAGTGTGGCCAGGACACTAGAAAGGTAGGATTTCTTGGGATGCCAGGGCAGAGCTTCAGCAACTTCCCTAGACATACCCCTGGCCTACAGCAATATATCTCTGTAAAATTTGGGAACAGCCTTGCCATGAGAGGAAAAGGACTCTCCTTGAATAGCAGCGGTGGCTCAAGTGGTTAAGACGCTGAACTGCAGGCTGTGGAAGGTCAGTAGTTTAGCAGTTTGAGAACCAAGTGTGCTGCATGACGGAGTGAGCTCCCATCTCTAGTTCCAGCTCCTGACAACCTAGCAGTTTGAAAGCAAGAAATTGCAAGTAGATAAATAGGTACCACTTCGGTGGGAAGGTAACAGCGTTCCGTGCGCCTTGGTGTTTAGTCATGCCGGCCACATGACCATGGAAACATCTTCGGACAGCGCTGGCTCTTCGGCTTTGAAACGGAGATGAGTACCGCAACCCTAGAGTCGGACTCGACTGGCTTTCGAGCAAGGGAACCTTTACCTTTTTACTGAATAGCAGCATGTGTTCAGTATACGACAGAGAGCAAACATGCTTCAAAGGTTTTTAAAAAGGGATTGTGAAATAGTTAGCAGAATAATTAATGAGAGTTAAAACCTATTATTAAACAACTGGGGCATAATCCAACAATCATTAGTCTCAATTAAAACAATGAAGTGGGTCATGCAGTGTCATCTCATGCACATCTGCTCAGTTCCACTGCATTCAGCGGGGCTTCCAGATAATATGCAGAAGACTGCAGCCATAGTCATAATTATTTGAAGCATCCAAAGATCCACCTTTCATGCACACTATCCTGTCTGAGCATAGTCCATGCATAGTTCTCTCCTGTGGGAGCTGGCCTTAGCCAAAATCAGATTGGCTGGGACCTGAGGAAGGGCTTTTTCAGCCACTGTCCCTGATTGTGGGACTCCTTCACATACAAAACTAGGAACACACAGGCTTCCTACTAATAATGGTCAGGGCTATTTTTGGGCAGGAACGCACAGGAACGGAGTTCCGGCTGGCTCCCAAGTTGGCCACGCCCAGCAGGAACTCATTAGCATAATAGGCCACACCCAACAGCAGAAACTCATTAGGATTGGCTACATTAGGGGTGTGTGGCCTAACATGAAAAGGAGTTCCTGCTACAAAAAAGGCCCGGGGTTTTGACAACAAACAAGGTAAACAGAATAAGAAGCAAAAGGTGGGTGTGGCTGGATGACCACACTTCTGGTAACATGGGGGTGTGGCCTAATGTGCTAATGAGCTGTGCTGTCAGGGGTGTGGCCCAATATGCTAATGAGTTCCTGCTGTTGGGTGTGGCCTATTATGCTAAAGAGTTCCTGCTGGGCTTTTTCTACAAAAAGAGCCCTGATAATGGTACATGCTCACTCTACTTATATTTAATACATAAAAGGCTAGAAGTGATGCACACCAAGATGTCAGGAATTCTGGCTTGACATTTTCCTTCCACAAAGAATACCCATTGAAAAAAATATATGAAAGATATTACATTGGGTTTAAAAAAAAATCCATGCAGACAGTATGGATCTTTCTAGCAAAATGCCAAGCTGACTTTCCTGACTCTTAACACAGGGTTTTCTCTGCCTACTTTTCCACATAGTCTTCTATTGATGAAAAATAATATACCTGGACAAGCATATAAAACAGGTATTCTGTCCCCTAAGCCTTATTCTACACGGTGGGGAGGATGGGGCATGAATACTGCAAGCAAAGGAGCCTGCACACAATGTGACAGATACTAATTTAGAGCCCATTGGGATTAGATCACCAAAAAATGTAAGCTTTGTGGTTTTCCTTATGGTTCAGCCTACATGTTGCCCCTAGAATGGCAGTGAGTTTTCCCCATTTTCCCTCTCATCCTTGTAGCTAGTGTGGTCCAGCCTTTTCAACATTCCCAGTAGTCATTCTTCTCTCTGTCAGGTTATTTAGGCTCCTTTGTTAGCATGAATAGTCCAACAAACTCAAAGAATGTGACAGAAAGCAAAGCACTGTTATAGAGATGCAACATTAAAAACATTTGGGGCATCATTTCATGCATAAGGACACATGCACATTTAGGTTTCAGCAGGCCCATAATCAGAACAATTTTATTGGTACAGTGGTGTGTGAACACATGAGTACAGTGGTGGTGAACATATCATTATTTATTTATTTATTTAAATAAATAAAACAGAACCGGGCCCTGTGATAATGCCGTCGGCAAGCACAGTTGCTAGCAAATCTAAACAGTGTTTAGTGTCTGGGGTTGGGGCTATCCAACTCCTCCATCTCCTAGGAGGTGGCCAGCCAGGTGCACAGAGCCCTGAGCCCAGACTCTGCCCATCCCAAGGACTCCAGTCCCAACTACTTACATGCCGACAAGGCGGGGGACAAGGGAAGTGTGGGGGAGGCATTGATGGCAGAGCTGAGGCCTCACTTGGCATCAGTGCTCCCAGGGCAGGCCAGCCAGCAGCAGCTTCACAGAGCAAGGCCAAGCCTGGGGGCCATGGGGGCCATGGGACAGGTGACGCAGGCCGGTGTGGCTCTGGTGCAAGGTCAGGAACGGCAGGCATGCCAGACGTTTCCGGCACAGCTCCAGCTGTCTGCGAGTGGCTCACCTACATAGGCAAGGTGCCTGAGCCAGGAGGAGGGGCAGCCAAGCAGGCCCTGCCACCCCACTAACAATAGAGTCCAGCCCTAATTCAGGGCTAAAAGCCAGCAGGAGGGAGGGAGGAGTCAGGAACAGGGTTGGGAATAAAAGGAAGCTAGCTGGCCAGGATCGGGAGAGGAAAAGCTGGTCAGGTACTGCAGCTTGAATGGCAAGGTAGCCCTGTCAGAGAAGGGAAAGTTGTAACTTTTGGTGAGGGGGCAGGAGGAGGCATCACCTTCTTCAACCCCCTTGTGGCTATGGGCCTGGGCTTCAGAATCTCACTGCTCAGGTTTTGCTGCACACTTGTGTCTCACACCAAACTTTATTTAGGCTTTGTCAGCATCAATTTGCAGCCAGAGCTCAGCAATGAAGCTTATTTGAATACCAAAGGGCAAGCTGGGAAGAAATCAGCTAGTAACAGAATATATCTGCATATGTGTATTGTTGAGTAACCACACCCAATCCACGTTCATTCAAAATTATGGGCCAGGTTTCCCGGCTGAGAGGAGGTTGCTTGAACGCCCTTTTTTTTAGAATTAACTACTGGCTAATAGATTGCAGTTATGATATAAATATTAGATATACTATACTATACTATACTATACTATACTATACTATACTATACTATACTATACTATACTATACTATACTATACTATAAAGATTGACTGAAAGGAATGCATCTTTTAATGCATCCACAAATTTGGAATCTGCAGTTCAGGATCCAAGAAAGGAAGATCCTATATGGAGTTTTGAAATGTCTCAATTTTAAGCCATCTTCCAATATTTCTAAATGTGAATATTTAATCTTGATTAATTCTAGATTAGATTTCCAAATTTCCTTCTCCTCCACCACACTTAGTGCCTGAGGGCATCATCCTTGTCTCAGAAGTTACGGTTGTTGCCAAGTCATCCTGGAGAAATTAAATCCTGATCAACTGTCACCAAATATAACCATTTTCACAGATGGTCAGACAAGGTGTGGCTGCATTATAAAAGAAGGGCAGTGCAGAATCCCCGCCCAAACATACATTGATGCAGAGTCTGCAGCATTTCTTAACAGCAGAACCAGGGATGTACTTATTGTTTTGCTTTTGGTAGCAGAACACAGGCTCAACCCTGACATGCTAAGATACGTGCTGTCTTCTTCCACATGGATTCCCATCTCCATTCTCAAATAGTGATAACTATTACTTACTATGATGTCTAAAAAACAACAGTCAAACCATTACTCGAAAGCTAGTAACCATAGATGCCCAAGTCAGAGATCACAGCAGAAAATGGTTATTGTAGTCTGGAAATGGAGAAGAGAATCTGCACATGAATTGAGGTAGAAGGTAGTGCACACGCCCTTGGCACATGCCTGATGATCCCAAGGATGGTTTAGAAAATCATCTGAAGTGATAGCCTCTTCACTTCAAGCTCCCTTCCTTTTAATAATAAGCACGAGAAAGAACTGCAGTGATAAAATTACTACACAGTTCACAAGTCAGAGATGCAGTGTCTGAACCCACAGTAAGTAACACATCCTGTAAAACAAACAAACAGGACATGACAACTCAAACAAAACTGGAAATGGCAGGCACTTCTCATGCAATTATCAGAGATGAGAACAGACAGGACCAGTGACACCAATTGTTCTCCCGTCAGTGTTTGATTTCATATGTAACAAGATTTTGCATCTGCCCATTGAAATCTCACCCCACTGTTGTAGCCTTATACATAAGACTGCAAAAACCAAATTAACATCAGGTATAGACTTTATAACTGGGGTGGGGGTGGGGGAATAATCTTTCTGGCTAAGCAGCACTGAGAGAAACTTGCAACTCCACTGTTCCCCAAGGACCATCATTCCTCATTTACTCTCCTCCCAGGCAGAAATTTAAACACTGGAAAAGGTTTGATGAAAAACAGCCATTGCTCACCATTCTGTGGTCATGGTTGTCCCCCCCCCCCCATGAGGGTTTAAAAAGCATCTCTTATAATGACTGCTTCAGGTTTCCCCAACCAGATGAGTCAGAATTCCTCAGTCACAATTCTGGCCTTTTGTTTGTAGCTAGAGATTGCACATCAACATCAACAACAAAAATCTCTCTTTGTTTTAAGGAATAAATATTTCCTCTTTAGAGCTAGCCATTTTTTTAAAAAACAGCCCTCTCTAAATGGCTTGAAGCTGATTTCTCCTCCTGAACCAGCAGTGTCTACTCACTTCAAAACACAACTACATGTTCCATCAGGACCAAAACCTGTTTCGTTTAATTGCTCGCATTGAAAGTCAGTTCAATATTGCAAATTAAGAGTCCTCTTCCAGTGGGTCTTTGGCTTTCATCTTATTTCTCTTTCCACAAGAAACACTAAAGTTAAAAAACCCACAGCCTTAATCAGTAATCTGAAAGTAGCAAACAAGCCAGGAATACTTACATCTGCAATTGTTTGTGATATTTGCGCACTGATCCAGCGATTAGTGATTACAAAGGAGAGAAAGAGCCTTTTGAAACAGCTTTCAAACCCCGAAGCAGCGAAAAGGAGGCTGTGTGCTAAAAGCAACTGAGGATTTTCTATATGTGCTCTCAGCTCCGCTTGTTTCCCATGTGCATGCCCAGCTGCCAGATTTAATAACCACGTCAGGCTTTTCTCCCCCCCATACAGAGGAAATGGGGTGACAGGAGAAGATGAAATAGCCAGCATGTTAATCTGCCGTTCTGCCAGCACTAAGCCTTCACTGGACGTCACAGAATATCCCCCCTTGAACTAGAAAATAAACCAGTGTGGTTTTGTTCCAGTGAAAGGGTTATGCTAATATAATCTTACAAGCATTGTTTAACACCCTGAATGCAGGGCCAGCATCACACACAAACACGCCTATCTGATGAAGTGAGCTTTTGCTCATGGAAATGTATAGCCTGGAAAATTTTGTGGGTCTGTCCTCCAGTTTTGTTCTATTATGACATACCGTACTAACAGGGCTAGCCAACTGAAATGGATGTGCCTATGTTGGCTTTGTATTTTCATAATAAATACAGCTAAAGGATTTCTGGATCAATCTTGTTTATTTTAAAGATTTGATTTAGATCCATTCCCTCCCCCGATGCCCCAATTTCAGTATTCCCCTTTTGCTGGATGTTTGGCTAAAGGAAGTAGTTGAAATGTTCTCATTTACCAGTCCAATGCTCCCATGCAAAGCGATTCTTTAAAGGCTGCACCTTTGAAGTGGAAGGGGTCAGCTTCAGCTTTCTCTGGATGAGTGGCATTTCCAAAGCACGAGCTACAAAACCACCACCATAGGTCCAAGAGGCCAAGAGTTGTAGCTTACAGGTTACAGGCAACCAAATAGTCTTGCAATTAAAAAGTAACACAGATGTGAATGGAGGCAATCTACAGTCACATTTGCTGCAACATGAGTGCTGTAGAGAGCTTGTGATTCTTTTTATTGCTTTTCACTTCCTTTTCCTCCAAGGCACCTGTCTCAGCAGGGAGCAGTTTCTGTGGAAACTGCAGAGAGCTAGTTTTCCCCTCAGAGAGACTGTTACCATGGACACCTTACATAATGTATATGGCCCAGATTATGAGTCTTCTCTGAAATGGATGTAACATTTACATCCTAATGGTGTGTCTCCCCCTTGCCCCCCCCCCCCCCCAATCCACTAACCATGTTGTTCTGGCAGGTAGAATTAAGAAAAGCCATTTTAGCATTTCAACATTGGCTGAAAGCCATCATATTAGCTGAAGGAATAACAGGTTCAGTCATCATCACAGAATTTCCAAACACTAAATAAGGCTGTGAAACAGTTTGGACATACTCACCAGACCACTTAATTTTTGTGAAGTTATATTTCTACATTCCCTGTAAATCTGTAAATGAAATAAAATGAAGAAACCTCATTTAATTAAATATGCCCTTGCAAAACTAGCCTTCAGACACTGACATCTTTAAAAAATGAAGGATTATATCTCTGAGGACAGAATAGCCAATAAAGACTGTTGGAAAGATCTAAGACTGGTTCATACTAGAAGAGGTGGCATTTCTCTTTTTCCTCATGGGAGTTTGATGAGAAGTAAGGACTAATATTTTCTCTAAGCATATCCTAGGACTGCAAGCCTGCAGGTGGGACTTGGAGATCTCCAGAAATTACAAGTTATCTCCAGACTACAAAGATGAGTTCCCCTGGAGTAAAGGGCTGCTTTGAAGGGTGGACTGTATGGCATTAATACCCCACTAAAGTCCCCACTCTTCCCAACCCCTGCCCTTCTCAGGCTGTACCCCTAGTTCTCCACAAATTTCCCAACCCAGAGCTGACAATTACTGCATACATTAGTTTGCTCTGGAGCCATCCTTCCTGAGCTAAGACAAAAATGTGTGAGCTGGAGGCTAAAAAACCGTGAGCTAGCTCACACTAACTCAGTTTAGAGGGAACACTGATCATAGTATAAAAAACTTTAAGGGTCAGTCAAAATGAGGTATAGTTTTGAAATTAATGAAACAATGCTATTTATGTCTATATTAAAAGCCTTCCTAACATCAAAGTCAATAGCAAATGTTTCCTCTTTTCCGCAGCATGTGCTGAAAATATGTAAGCGAGAGAACCACACAGTGCAGTGGAACATAAAACCAGCTTGACACATAATAGCGTTCTTCACTGCCATTCTCTCAACAAAGATAAGAAACATTTATCCTGTCTTTGAGTGAAGGAGATAAAATTTTAAGATCAATTTGATTAGGTAGCAGTATCAGCCATGTGGAAATATCCTTGAAGATAGATAACTTGATTGATAGATAGACAATTTGGGTCACAGGGCAAGATCGTTTACTTTTGAAGTAAACACAAGTAAGTCAAATTATAGCAAAACGAGATGGAAAGTGTAGCCATCTGACAGGTGTTCAGTGACTTAAGTGGTAATGCCTTGTGGTACTCTCCCTCTCTTAGGAATGCATCACATGAAAAATATCACTATAACTTGTGTCCTTTGTGACTCGATAAGTAAAAGATGGAAAGAGGTGGATAACATTTTCAGTCATACAAATGATACCTAGAGAAACCAGAACTGTGACAATAGATACAGCAGAGCTGTAGGAATATCCAGCCAAATATCATATAATAGGTGTATTATAATATGATCACAGTTTTGTTATAACTGAACTAGCTGGTATATACCACCCTTCACTGCTCCACAGATAAAACCACATTGAAAGGCTTGTGGTGGAAGAGCCCGTTTGGTGTGAGAGCCAGTTTGGTGTAGTGGTTAGGAGCATAGACTCTAATCTGGGGGAACCAGGTTTGATTCTCTACTCCTCCACATGCAGCTGCTGGAGTGACCTTGGGTCAGTCATAAGTTTTTTCAGAGTTGTTCTCTCAAGGACAGTTCTCAGGAGAGCTCTCTCAGCCCCACCTACCTCACAGAGTGTTTGTTGTGGGGAGGGGAAGGGAAAGGAGATTGTAAGATGCTCTGAGACTCCTTCAGGTAGTGAAGGGCAAGGTATAAATCCAATCTCTTCTTCTTTGTCTTGTAATTCTTTGTAATTCAATAATATATTTCAGGGAATATTGAGAATATTTTAGGGAATATTGAGAATATGCCATTAGGCATATTCTGCTATTTGCAGCGGTTATATTTTTACCAAATGTTCCTTAACATATAACCACCAACCTGCATCAAATTAACCTATAAAATTATACTAGTTTTTTTGTCCCAGAAACCTAGATATTTCAAAGACAAAAAGGTAAGAGATTCCTTGAGGAGGTTAGAAATGGTTGAACTGCCACTTAGACACTGACGCTCTGACAGATTTCTAGTATAACATCTTGAACTTCAAAGATGCAGGACTCAAAGGCAGAAATGGGAGCAAGAAAGGCAGAAATGGGAGCAAAATGAAAAAAAAGAATATTATATAATACAAGGCACATTCAGAAAAGGCAGGCATGTTATTGTCTAGCTCAAGACATTTCAAAGGTCACACAGCCACCACAACTTATTCAAGACTTTTAGCAAGTGTCTGAACAGAACGAAAACGATGCATTGTGGAAAATACTCCTGCCCTTCCTAGCTAAGGTAAAATTTAATTGATGGGCCATAGATTATTATTTTCCTAATATCCATATATTACATAATGGATACTCAAGTCTGAGATAGTGATTAGCGATAGTGACTCAGTGATTTGTACTAGGAGCAAGGAGACCCAGGTTCAAAGCCCTGTTCTTCCATCATCCTTGTTTGGCCCAGTCACACTTGATTTCTCTCACCCTATCTCACAAGGTTGTTATCAGGACAGAATGGAGGAAGGTGGGTCCATGAATGCAGCTGGGAGCTCCATGGAGGAAGAACAGGACAAAGATTTAATCAATATATTAAAGGACAATGTTATATGTTCTACTAAAACAGTGCTCTTCACTTTTTGTTAACCTGAGACTCAGCTTTAACTTTAGGTTTTGAACAATAGATTTTGAGTTCAAAAATACCATAGAGTTTTGCCCAAAACCTAGAGCATCCCCCCCAACATTGGAAATGTGATGACATAACTTCCAGGTGATGTCATCGCTTCGCACATGCCAGAACAACTACAGGAATTGGGAGTCCCCCCGATGGTAGCCAGGTAGGACCTCATAATCCTAGCCATTCTATTTATTTACTTTATTTATATCCTACCTTTTTCACCAGTGGAGACCCAGAACAGCTTTTACCACTCCAAACACTGGCTCTACTACTCCAGTGTGCATGCAGAGAGAGGCAGGAGGCATGGCACCCATGTTTTCTACACACGCACACTACTATCAGCTCCTTCAAAAAATAGTTACCCAAATCAAAGCTCTACAGGGGCTGCATAACTCACAATTTTTAACAGGGTGGTATACAACAATAAAACATACATATATTAAACATAAAACATACGAAATCCAATATGACACATTTGTTGTTGTTCAGTCGCACAGTCGAGTCCGACTCTTTGCGACCCCGTGGACCAGATCACGCCAGGCCTTCCTGTCTTCCGCCGTCCTCTGAAGTTTGCTCAATTTTATGTTCGTTGCATCTATGACACTGTCTAACCATCTCATCCTTTGCCGTCCCCGTCTTCTTTGACCTTCAATCTTTCCCAGCATCAGGGTCTTCTCCAGTGAGTGCTCCCTTCTCATTTGGTGGCCAAAATATTTGAGCTTCAGTTTCATTATCTGGCCTTCCAGGGAACTGTCAGGATTGATTTCTTTTAGGATTGACTGATTTGATCTTCTTGCAGTCCAAGGGACTCTCAAGACATTAAAGACACAATTAAATAACCTAAAAGATGGCATTAAGACTATCAATGATGCTACTGCCCTGGGGGGGGGGAGCGGAGGCAGGAAAACAGGAGTGCCAGATAGAATGAAAACTGTTGCCGCCCTCAACCAAAGGCCTGGCAGAACATCTCTGCCTTACAGGCCCTGTGGAATTGCATTAGATCCCACAGGCCCCAGATGTTATTTGGCAGAGAGTTCCACTAGGTAGGGGCTGATTTTAAAAAACACCAGGGAAACCTGCTGGGTGGAAGTCCTGTTGCCACTGCACTATATTAGTAGCCATAGGGAAACTACAGAAGCCTGTCCTCCCTTGTCCCCAACATCTCTGCATTTTCTTCTTGTCTAATCTCTTCAGTCTTTCAAACTCCTCCTCCTCCTCCTCCTCCTCCTCCTCTGCCTCTATGCCTACCTTGACTGCATTAAGGTAACTGATCCCTCCAGTGCTGGGGGGGGGGGCAAAGCTCACCAGAGCGAGGCAGCTCAGGGCTAGGGGATTGGAATACCAAAACCCATAAGAGTTCTTATGAAATTAAACCAAACTGTCAGTGCCTCGGGGCTTTCAAATGACACCTTGTAAGTGTTAATTAGTATCTCAGCCTTGTGATGAATCAGATGATATTTGCGGCTTATTTATGCCCTAATAGAAATGCTCCAATCATTCGACAATCTTATAGACCAAAGGGCAGAGCTGCCAAACTCAATACCACTCTCTGTGCTGCAACATCTTTAGTGCAAACAAACTGAACAAAGAGAACTAGAATGCAAAATCATTAGCATTTTCATCTTTCGGCTGGGCTCAGTCAGGATTTCAGATCCTTTTTGGAATGAATAAACCACTTACTGTATTGAAAGGGCAAGAAGGATGGAAAAGATGAAACCTCTTTATTACCACTATTTTCCAAATGTTCAGCTCAAACCAGCTATTTTAGTTAGAATAATAACTGGCTCTTTCAAGGAAAGGCATTTAAATACCACAAACGTGTATGTGAAGCAGTATAGTCTCCTTTACTTGCCTTTCCAATAGCCTTCAGCAAAGGACAGGAGGACAATGAAAGAGTAATGAGAAGGAAGCTATAGGTGACTACAAAAAATGAGACCATCTTTAGTCAAATTACTAATATATGTTGGGTATACCTTTGATAATATGCCTGTTTGTTGGCACCATATTGTAGAACTGCTATTATACTGGCAGAATTCTGGCATTTGGAAGTGGGGGACCTGCAAGGACTTACAGGGGACATCTAATTTCCTCTCCCCAACTATTTCCTCTTTCCCTTTCCTGAAACCTCCATAGCCTCTCCCTCTTTCCTGCTTCCTTCTCTCCTTGCCACCCTCCAGTCTATCAACATTTATATGTTCCTGCCTCCAAGTTTCCCTTCTTCCCTCTCCTGGCACCCTCTACCTGAGCAAACTATGGCCCAGGTGTGCGTTGCCAGCCACTGGGAACCGACAAGGACTTTTCCTCGGTATTCCCATTCCCATACTATTTCCTCTTTCCTTCCTCCTAGCAACTCCTATATCCTCACTTTCCCCTGCTTCCTTCTCTTCTTCCTATCGACCAACCAATTTACCTCTTATCTGCCCCCCATTCTTACCTTTTATCATCTTCAGCTACATTTATTATTCATACCCCACCCACAGCAGCTTACATAATTCTCCTTTCTTCCATTTTTCCTGACTACAGTCCTGTAAGGTAGATTAGCTGTGTGTGTGTGACTGTCATGTTTGTTCACAGCTCCAGTCTCCAGATGTACAGATCCACAGATTTGGCCATATTAAGAATTAGATATATTGATTAGGGGAGAAGCTGTCTTCTAATGTGTTTCCTACTGAATTTTTTTACTTTACTAGAAGTCTTATTCCAGACTGTCAGAACTTGTGAAAGAGGAGTGGTTGGATAAACACTTGCATATGATCTGCTTCCCACAGAATCTATCAAGTATTGTCTCTGACTGGTAGCAGCTCTATAGGGTCTGAGGTAAAGGTCTTTCACATTAATGATTTATGTAAAATTGTAGACATCTTTCACACCACCTACGACTTTGTCCTGTTAATTGGAGAGGTCACAGATTGAACTGGGGCTTTCTGAATGCAAAGCAGATGCTCTACCACTGAGCTACTGCTCCTTCCATAAAATTAATCTGATCAGGATTGTTTCCCATGAACACATGAAGCTGCTGTCTTCTGTGACGGATCACTGGTCTATCAAGGTCAGTTGTGTCCATTCTGATTGTCAGCTGCTCTTTGGGATCTTGTGTAAAGGCCTTTCATATTTATGATTCACAGAGTATTGGTTGGATTATTTGGTTCAGTTTGTGGTGATGACTACAAATCTCACAGCCCATAATCTTCCCTTTTATGTACTGTCTCCTCCTCCACCGCCTGGATTTTGTTTAAATCTGCCTCCCTTTTCCATGTCTCCTCCTCTCTCACTTTTCCATTGTCAGGTGTGCACCTGGCTGACTCACAATGCTGCAAAACTGCTGTAAAGCAGCCATAAAGCACCCTGGTGAAAAATGCAGCTAGGCACAAAGCAGATAGTGCTTGGTGCTGACGCTCAGCTAATTATTACAGTAGAAATAATGGGGAAGATCCAGCCAGTACTGTTACCACTCCCTTTGTAAACAACTCTAAAAGGGTAATAAACTTTTAAAGATACTTTTGTTAGTAATGAAAATGGGCTTAAAAATGGAGAGTATCACTGGTCACTCTCTTGTTCCCTATTTATCCATTTAGAATACCATATAGTTGGCCAGCACACTTCCTTTTCTGGGCTGATACAGTATCAATATTGAGATAGTCATAATTGATGTTGACTTAAGTATTCCATCTTTTTGAAGCAGTGTCCAAGATTGCCATTGTGGCTACATTTTGTCTAGCTATTCTTAAAAATAAAAAATTAACTGCTCACAAACATATAGCACTGTTCTCATTTCAGTTACATCTGAGCTATTTCAGCCTACGACACATTCTGGATTTATGACTTCCAATCTCCAGGTGGTGGCTGGAGATCTCCTGGGATTACTATGGATCTCCAGGTGACAGAGATCTGTCTCCCTGGAGAAAGTGGCTGCTTTGGAGGGTGGACTCTACAGCATTATACCCTGCTGAGACCCTTCCCCTCTCCAGGCTCCACCCCCAAATCCCCAGGTATTTCCCAACCTGGACCTGGTGGCACCCCTCTCTGCATTCCTTTCAAGAGAGACTTCTATTGGGGCACTGCTACATTAAAGCCATTTTTGAGACTAGACTTGAGGATACAGCCGTGCAAAGCACAAAGGTTTCAGAAACCTGTCAAGAGAAATAAAATGTAGCTCCCCATGGGATACGTAGCCAAAAGTCTGTCAGTCCTGATAAGATTAGTTTTTAAACAAAGCAATTGTCTTTGCTACTGTTATAATTTTCAAAGCAAAAAAAAAAAAAGTAAGTAGCTGCATTGAGCCACAGTGAAACCCCAAAACAAAACTGTGTAATACCTGTGATTAAGATCAACTAAAATAACACAGTGTAGCATTGCAAGCTTTTGAGTTCAAAATATACACTAAATAATCCACTTTCAATGCACTTTTGAATTGGATTTTGCCGTATTAATGAATTAATTTGCCATATTAATGAATTATTGAATTGGATTTTGCCAAGCTGGAACATGTCCAGGGGAGGGCAATGAAGATGGTGAGGGGTCTGGAGACCAAGTCCTATGAGGAAAGGTTGAAGGAGCTAAGTATGTTTAGCTTGGAGAGGAGATGGCTGAGAGGTGATATGATAACCATCTTCAAGTACTTGAGGGGCTGGCATTAGGGCTGCCAAGTGGAGGCGGGGGGCGGGTAAACCCCCATTTTGGAGGCCCGATTTCCGATGCTGTGGCCCCGGGGAAAACCCCACCCCTGCGTGCGCGTCACCAGGAAGTGATGTGGGCACGCTGGGGACGGGGCCACGGCCATACAAGGGAAAACTCTATGGTTTTCCCTTGTATGGCTGTGGCCCTGCCCCCAGCATGCCTGGCGTCCTCCTGTCACTTCTGGGTGATGTGAGTGCAGCACGCACATGCTTCGTGCGCGCACACCAGACGCCAGCCGGGAGCCCCCCGCTCCTGGCGAAGACACACTTGGCAACCCTAGCTGGCATATAGAGGATGGTGTGGAGTTTATTGTTGCCCCAGAAGGTTGGACCAGAACCAATGGGTTGAAATCAAAAGAGTTTTCGGCTAAACATTAGGAGGAACTTCCTGACAGTTAGGTTGGTTCCTCAGTGGAACAGGCTTCCTCGGGAGGTGGTGGGCTCTCGTTTGGAGGTTTTTAAACAGAGGCTAGATGGCCATCTGAAAACAATGCTGATCCTGTGAACTTAGGCAGATTATGAGAAGGGAGAACAGGAAGGGTCACATCAGTGCTTAGTTCTTGTGGCCCTTTCTTACACGACCAGGGAAATGCTGATCACCACTTTGGGGTCAAGAAGCAATTTTTCTCAAGGTTAATTTGGCCAGGGATCCTGGAGGATCTTTTTACTCTCTTCTGGGCATGGAGCAAGGGTTACTGCAGGTATGGAGGGGGAGGTATTTGTGAATTTCCTGCATTGTGCAGGGGGTTGGACTAGATGACCCAGGAGGTCTCTTCCAACTCTATGATTCTATGATTCTAGGCTTGGTTTTAGAAACAAACAGGAAGGGAGAGAGAGAAAAAGGATCTCCCAGGCTGTGATCTTAAGGCTGCTTAAGGATGATGGTGGAAGCAGCAGAGGATATATCTGCCAAGAGAGCAAAGCATCCCAACATAGTTTTTTCCCACTGGGTGCCTCCTCATCTACTGTGGCCATTTTCCTGTCACCCTCTTCCCAAGCAGCACAAATTCCATCTTTCTTTTAAGAACATAAGAACATAAGAGATGCCAATGTTGGATCAGGCCAAAGGCCCATCCAGTCCAACACTCTGTATCACACAGTGGCCAGAAATACCAGTGCCATCAGGAGGTCCACCAGTGGGGCCAGGACATTAGAAGCCATCCCACTGTTGACCCCCCCCCCCAAGCACCAAGATGACAGAGCATCACTTGCCCCAGAGTCCCTATCTATACCTTGTGGCTAATAGCCACTGATGGACCTCTGCTCCATATGCTTATCTAATTCCCTTTTGAAGCCGTCCATGCTTGTAGCCGCCACCACTTCCTGTGGCAGTGAATTTCTTTCCTGCTTGTTCCCCCTCTCCAGCTCCTTCCCTCCTAAAAGTTTCCCTCCTTTTTTGAAAGCAGCACAGTCACACACTCTTTTCCTCTCTCCTCCCAAGTAAAACCACCTCCATACTAGCAGCCACAATGAGGTGGCTATTGGGAGACAGTACTTCCAAGTTACCTGTAGCTGTACACACAAAAAGGATAAGACCTGGTTTAGCCTGCTGCTTCTTGAAGGGCTGCCATGACTCAGTCATTCAGACCAGGGAATAGTAATGGGTCTAGCTCCTGCTGGTCCTTACTATCAGGTGGAAGGAATTTGCTCTTCCTGCAGACTCTGGCACTTATTTCATTAAAGCTGAGCAGAAGAAAAGTGGACAGGAGACAAACTGATCTATCAAGGATAGCCTGGTTGCAGGGCCGGCCCGTTATTGTCAAATTTTAGACTCTTGTCTAGGGCACCAGCCCGACGATGAGGGTGCCGGCCCACGATCTGAGTGCCCCCCCAAGAGGGGGTGCCGACGCGATGGGGAAGCTGCGGGCTCCACTCAGTGCCCGGCGGCATGGCAGGCCACCCAAAGGGAGGAATGGGAGGGAGCGGCTGGCGGCGGTGGCAGTGAGTAGGAGCGTCAGGGCGGAGAGGGTGAAGCCAAGAAGACACCGGGGGGAGGAGACTTGCTCTGGCTGGCTCCGGACTCAGCGGAGCAACAGGTGAAGCAGCCTCTGGCAGGCCTCACTGGAGGGGCAGCAGGCGAGGGTGTCCCATGCGAGGGTCTCTCCCTCCCTCCAATGCCTGGCAATCCAAAACAGCCCCCCCCTGCGGGCCATGTCGCACTCTCCCACCCACCCAGAGGAATGCTGGCAGTCTTGCCCTGGCTCCAGGCTGGGTTGAGTGGAGACGGGGACTCAGGAGAGGAAAGGGCACAGCCACCCCCCAGCCAGGAACCTGCCTTCCCCCCCACCCGGTTGCCCGGGCTCCTGTGAGGGGAGAGCTGGGCAGGCGGCCTCAGGGGCAGGGCTGCTTCCAGAGCGTGGCTCTCTTCAGGGAGGCGGCTGTTCCCACTCTGAGTCTCCCAGGCTCCGTGCCCTGCCCTCCAGCTGCCTTAAGGACTGGCCCCTCGAAGGATCTGCGACTGCGGTGAGGGGGGGCATCACAAGGCAGCCTCGCCTGGGTGGGCAACACAACCTAGTGCACAAAAAAACCTGGGGCCGGCCCTGCCTGGTTGCTACGAGAGACAATGTTACTAGGAATTCTACCAGTGAACGCAGACAGAACTATACATGAATTGCTTAGGTATATGTTAACTGCAGCAAGAGTAGTAATTAAAGCAAAGTAGAAAATCTAAGATTGTCCAACTCTTGAGAATTGGACAGATAAAATGCAAGAATATGCTGTTATGGCAAAACTGACAAACTCCATTAATCAGAGACCGAAAGATGAATTTGAAAATAACTGGTGAGTTTTCTATGATTACTATAACCAGTCCTTCTAGTCGTGCAGTTGAATGGTTTATAATAAACTAGGAGGGAAGCCTGTTGTAGGCTCAAGACAATGAGTGCTAGAAGTCCCCCCCCCGCATGCCCCAACCTTTCCCTGCCCCTGGGGTTGGTGTGTGGTGAGTGGTTTCTTGGCCGGCTGTAGCCGGCGGGCTCCAGGCCGCCTTGACAGCTCGGTGGGGTGAGGGCATGGCAGCTGCTGTCCTCACGGAGGCTGGCCGTGGGCCACAGCGGGCATGGCAGTGACAGCAGGACCAGGGTCAGCTTGAAGATGCAGCAACCTCCCCCCCCTGCTTTTTCTCCTCTCCCCAGACCCTAGGGCACCACTGCATCCGGTGACCTCTGGGGCGCCTTCATGGCCCCTCACCCCAGCAGAACCCCAGGCCCCACCCACTTGCAGGCTGACCACCAAGGTGCCTCAGGCCTTGGCGGGCCACGACGACTGTGGCGGTGGTGGCAGGTCCAGCCTCAGGCTGACATTCCTGGTGAACTGTCTGGGGTGCCCGTCGCCTCAGGGCAGACGTGCCTCAGGCCTTGGCGGGCCACGATGACTGCGGCGGCGGCAGGTCCAGGCTCAGGCCGACGTTCCCGCTGAACTGTCTGGGGTGCCCGTCGCCTCAGAGCAGAGTGAGGCCATTTCCCCTGCTTTCTCCCCCCATCCGCAGATCCTGGGGTCGAGGGAACAGTCCGCCACTGGCTCTGTGGCCGGACGGGTTCGGTCGTAGGTCAGGCTGCTACCTGCAGTTGCAATGGGGTGGGCTCAGTGTCCAGCCACCGGAGTGCCCATCCTGTCTGGCGGCTCCCTGCACACTGAAGGTGAAAGGCTTGCCGTGGACTCTGTGGGTGGGAGTGAGCCCATGCAGCAAGGCAAGTCAGACAGTGGCCAGGGACCCATCTGTCAGTGGCAGTTCATGCGGCCAAACACTGTTGGTGCACATCAAACGTTGTGGGAGCAAAACTCAATTATATATAAGGAGAGATAATAGTTTCAGTATGAAATATTAAAGATGTTTTCTTTCATATGATTCTTTCACAACAATCTGTAATTCATGGTTTATTTATATAACTGATAAGATTGATAAGATAGGATAAAATGTTAATATATTATTAGAAAATGATATAATGTTGAATAGGTTGTTATAGTGGTTTTTAAAGTTACAATGTTATATAATTTTCCTAAAAATTCAAGTATTTAAATCAAGGATTATATTTGAAAAAAAATGCCCTTTATACTATGTTTTGGTAATTTTACCTTTTATTCTTTCCCCTTACCCCCTTTTTAAATTCTGTATCCCCTCAAAAAGTTCAAAATAAAAATTGGATGGATCGATGGACGGACAGACGGACAGACGGATAGGATCGGATAGGATTGGATAGGATCGGATAGGATCGGATAGCATCGGATAACTTGGTTGCTATTTCAACCAGCATGAGGCAGTTTGATATAGGAAGCAAAAGTTCTCTCTCTGAATTGGCTTAATTTTCCTTCAGAGATTCCCTTAGAATGAGATTGCCTCTTTGATGCTATACATTTCCAACATGGTCCCTGATCGGCCAGGATTATATTGATTATATTAAAAAACAAAAACAGTTCTGCAGGATTTTGCTACTGATAACTACTGGAAAGATAATCAAACAAACAGCTGTGAAAAAATAAAGCTTTGGGGGATATTTCAGAGAGCTGTTGGGGCTCTCCAGATGTCCCTTTGTCACGGTAAAAATGTTCATCTATGAACAGCTTTAGATACATTCAGGACTGGTTTAAAACAGCCAGTTAGTATCTCGCAGAAGAAGAAGTGATTCCAAACAACTCTTATTACAAAGATCTGTAATATTTTTAAAAGAGCTCTTAAAGGTTGAATTGTTGGTTAATACACGGTGATAATATGTATTATGAATGTACTGTTAAATATATTGTTCAAAATAAAAAACACTTATTAAAAAAAAAAACAGCCAGTTAGTCTATGATCAAGGAAGGTGTGAAGACAAATGCCCGTTTATTCAGCATTAAAGGTAAAGGTAAAGGTTCCCTTGCTCGAAAGCCAGTCGAATCCGACTCTAGGGTTGCGGTGCTCATCTCCGTTTCAAAGCCGAAGAGCCAGCGCTGTCCAAAGACATTTCCGTGGTCATGTGGTTGGCATGACTAAACACCAAGGCACATGGAATGCTGTTACCTTCCCACCGAAGTGGTACCTATTTATCTACTTGCAATTTCTTGCTTTCAAACTGCTAGGTTGGCAGGAGCTGGAACTAGAAATGGGAGCTCATTCCATCATGCGGCACCCGGGTCTCGAACTGCTGAACTACTGACCTTCCACAGCCTTCCGTTCAGCGTCTTAACCACTTGAGCCACCACAGCTCCTTATTCAGCATTAGAAACCAGGATAATGCAAAGCCATTGGAAGATAAGTGATAGACGTTATTTCAGCTAATAGCTGTAACATGATTTGGGAGGTTTGTGAGGAGCTCACCAAGACCCACAGCCTGTGGTTATTTACCTAACATTTGCATGCACTTGGGCTACGGGCAATTCCATTTAAAACACAGCTTCCCCCCTTTCATGGTTTGAAATTATTCTAATTAAATAAGCAGAGAGCCATCATCACCAGCTCCAAAAACAGTGGGCCACATTTCAAGTCACCAAGGATCTCTGAGATACACATTACTGTAGCAGTTAGAAAAAAATAAAAATGCATTTGTCACCTGTGTATTTATTTTATACAGAGACTTAAGGCAGATTACACAATGTAAATCAATGCAAGCAACAGCACAGGGCATCAAAAAAGAATCTATGATCTTTTAAAAAGCATGACTAATCTGGTCATGAGATGCTCCAAGCATAGGTGCTGTTTCCAGGAAGGGGAAGCAAGAAGGCTCACTAGTTTATATTTCACCCAGGGTCCACCATGGCCTTAACATGCCTCTGAGTATAACCAAAAGTCCCATCTTTTCCAAGTCTCTTCAATTACATCTGTTTTCCAGGTCTCTTAAATTACATCCTGTTATTTCTGTCAGGGTGCTAAGAAGGTTTAAAGCCTCTAAACCATAATCTAAGGATCTAACAATAGAGGACCAAGGCCATTCATAACAAATAAAATATTTAGCAAAAAGACTAATGCACATAATATTAAATACTATATAATATCAACTGCATATTGGGATTATTAATTCATCTTCTTGATCCTTTGATTTGATTTATATTACTAGCAATATGTTGGTTCTGGAATATGAGCACCCACAAGGCACAGCTCACTTTTATTTTGAGACATCACAGCACATAAATCAGCCAACTCATAACAAATACATAACATTATGAGATAGATGTCCCCTTCATACACCCAGCAGTCAGAAGAAAACAAAAATGCATTTGTCACCTGGATACTGCCACAGACAAGAATCTATATTATGAAAAGCATGGCTAATCCTACTATGTCTTCAAATTATTTTCTGGTTCCATTTTCAAATTATTACATCTTAACGTCTTTTTTACTTTCTTCAAATTATCCTGGAACAAACATGGTTATTTAGAATGGAAAGAAACATGAAGCTGAATAGAATATTGTTTTGTTATAATTTTAATTTTTTTGAAATTATTAATAATTTTTAACTTTTATCTTACTTCTAGTTCCATTTCAAGTGTTTGAATTAGGAGCAAGCCAGCTAATTTATTTCTAGTAGTAGCAACCAGTCCACTTTTCTATCCAGCTAGAAGCCTTCTTTTTTAAAATTGGCTGGCAATTGCTCTCTATCTCAAGTTGCTGGCTCAATTTATAGTTGTTTATAGTAGTAGCACATCAGTCGTCTTTTCTACCCGGCTAGAAGCCTGCTTTTTAAACAGGCTGACAAATGCTCTCCACCTCTCAAATTGGAACTCAAACTCTCTAAAAACTATTCTGATTGATTCCATGCAGCTGCATGTTGAATATCCTGAGGAATATAACTAAAGGGCACAGCAATCAAATATGTCAGTTTACAAAACAATTGCTGCAGCTGTTCACATATTCACAAAACAAGAATAGTTATATGTTGGTATTTCTTTCTTTAATCCAAGGTTTCCTTTTCAACAGGTCAGAACATCAAGTCACTGAAGTGCTTTACGAACTTCCTCGAGTTTCAATGTTCGTTTAGAGGGATATCTTTATCAAAATTCTGTTGTGTTGTAATTCTTTCACAAAGCAATCCGTTGTCCGTTGAAAAGGAACCATTTGTTAACTTGGGAGCTACCCATAGCCATTTTGAAATTGTCAACCACTTTATTGGATTGCTTTGTGAAAGAATTACAACACAACAGAATTTTGATAAAGAATATCCTGAGGAAGACTGGTGAAATGAGTTTATAACCGGGTGCTGATTGAGGATGATGGACTTTTCCTTGAGAATGTTAGAATTTCCTTAGTAATATTGTAAAAGTTTCATTTGTAATATAATTTGATGTTCATACGATTTATTAAATGTCATTGTCATTTTTATCACAGTGTTTGTTTGTTTGATATAGCACTGATTTTTTTTCCTTTTTCAAATGTTTATTAAGGATTGTAAAGCTTATACAATAGCAACGGCAGTAATAACATTAACTATAACATCATATTGGTAAAAGAGTGCAGGGTAAACATTGGCACACTGTGCTCCTAAAATCTGTAACATAAGGACATAGAAATTATATACAATCTTGTCTAATATATCATATTAAGTTAGCTTTGAGTCAAGAGTAAATAGTGCCCATTTTGTTTTTATCAGCTTTTCTGCCTCAATTTTATCAAGGCAAGGAAACCATTAGTCTAAAGGGTCTAAAACTAAAATCTTACACTGATTTATACCTATGGACTTTTTGTTTTCTGTATATATAGAAAAACAAAGAAACCCAAGGCACTGGAGAAAGCCATACAGTGGATGAAAACACACTGTGTTCTCCAAGTATGTAGAATAGAGGTTTGTTTCTTTACTGACTTGGGTGTAGGACATGAAGGTGTTAAGGCTAAGTGAGGCCAAGAGATCTTGTCTTTTGATAGGATTTAGAAGTAATGCTAGGCAGAATCAATAAAAACCAATGATAGGTTTGGGGAGTGGGGAGAAAGTAGCTAGTTCATCATCCATAAAACATTTTAAATATGCATGGCTAATTATAAAAACATTGTAAGTAAATAATAAACCACACTGAAAAAACAGGACAAGTGCTTGTCTCAGAAGTTTCCTTTATATAGGGAATCAGAAAATGAGGATCTAAGGCGGCTTCCTGTCAGTCAATAATGATCCCATCGATGTCCAAATCATGGAAAGAACATTAGGGGTCCTTTAATGAAATCTACCCAGTCCTTGACAGTAAATAGAATAAAGAAAGCTGAAACTAGTCCATCCATGGGGTTGAGGGTGTGGCTGTTTGATTGAACAGGTGGTTGGCATGCAGAAGGTCCCCCATGCATCTTTGGTCAAAAAGATCAAGCAATAGGTGATGTTAAAGATCTCTACCTAAGAAAGATCCTGGAGAGCCCCTTTCAGTCGTGACCTTGGTAGACGAGTGGTCTGATTCAGTATAAGCCAGTTCCATATGTATTTTTCGAAGAGTAATGGCCAAGCTTTTCTTTATAAGATTTTGTGGAGTGAATTCACAAGGACCCATAACATAGAACAATGCCAGGCAAACATTACTTGGCATTGATAAAATTCCCCACAAAAATTGATCATCCTGAGGAAAAAAATCCACTGCCAATAATGATCATTCAAGGATGTTTTGAGTTGTAAAATTGCTTCAGTAGTTGTTGGTTTGTAATTCTAATCTACTACTGATATACACACAGTTTGCTGTCTAATTTAATGGAAAATCACATTGATGAGGAAACTGGTTCTGTGACCAATGCTGGCTCACTGGAGCCTGCATAGTATTTGAATTAAAAGGTTTTTGCTAATGAATCTGACATGCACTATTGACAGAAAAGCAGAATACTGTGCTGCTGCGGAAAGCAAGCCAACAACCTGCTGTCACTGATGTTCTAAACAAAGACTGAACTCTTACTATAGCCTTAATACTGGAAAATCTCTACTGAATTGCAAGCCTGGCCATTAGCATACATTGGGAATGCATTCAGTTAGAGGATGAAGAAGCCCTGGCTACTCACGAAAAAGCAGAGTCATACCACTGCACCAAAATGAAACATCTATAATGACTGTAAAATTCTTGAGAAATGCAGTTTAAGATTTCTAGCAACCACACCTTGTCTCTTTCCCCTTGAAAGTGGCTAGGAAACAATGGTGGGGAGGATGTGAGGAGTTTAAGAAATAGAAAAGGATGCAAACAGAAAGTGGTGTAAACTGACCTTGAAACCAGTTGCACAAGAAACACTTGTTAGTAAGTCTTTTCATAGCTGTGGTCAGATGTCTCAGAAGTGTTACCTAGGAATCACATATTCTTGCAAATATTATCCCCTTTTGATTTTATTTAGTTACTTTTGCAAAAAAATTTTAAAGGCTTCTGCTTGAGAATGAACCACCTGTCACCAAGCAGTAATACTATTCCCCCATCTGTGTTGGTGTGAACAAAGCTGTTGTGCCTGAAGGCTTCCAAGTCCATCAATGTGTGTGTGGAGGGTTTCTGCACATTTCTCATGGCATGCATGGGGCTTCCAAGCAAATGAATTATGGAGCAGGAGAAAGAAAACCTAATGGCACAATGGAATTACAATGGGATTGCCTCAACTTTGGAGCACTGGAATTACAATGGGGTTGCCTCAACTTTGGTTACATGAATACAGACATATTCATGAAGTCTTCTGCATTAGTTTGTTGCTAGGTTCATCAGCTATTTGCCTTGAAGAGCCTCAAATTTAGAACCCCTGGTAACTTCAGAATGCTGTCAATTATCTTGATTTCACTTACTGGGGTTTGTTTTATGAATCATCAGTCCAGTACCCACAGTGAAGCTAGCAGGGATTCCCATTCTGCCTTTCAAAGTTCAAGGGTGCTTCTTCAGAATAGGCCAAGTGAAGGAAGATCAACACTTCATATGTGCGGTTTGTCTCACAATGCTAATGAATGGACCAGGTGCATTTGCAGACAACAACTTTAATAACTTCTGTGTGCTTAATTTTTCCTATTTCTTTTTCTGTGTGTGTGCAAATATCCCCAGGCTGCTTTTTTAAAATACAAAACCTATTTTCCCCCAGTTTGACTCTGAGGCAGGAAGTGGACTGGCTGCAAACAGAAATAGCGTTGGGGTGCCATTTGCAAGAAAGAATTAGTAGGTACAGGATGGACTAAATTCAAGGTAGCTGTTATGTCCGCAGACCGCCACTAGGCGCCAGTGGTATGTGACCAGAACTTGGGTCCAAAAGAACAATGGGGACTAGGATCCTGAGACTCCTAGTCAACACCTATAGGAACTGTGGCGGGAAGTTCAAACCCACCAATGGGACCTGTGGGTGGCACCCGGGGACTGTATATAGTTGGTCATTCGACCATTTGCCAGTAAAATATGAGCTGCTAATCACTCAGCGTCTGCCTTCACTATGCATCGAACCCAGTACACAACACTGGCGATGAGGATGGGATCCCGCTGAGCTGGCCGGGCTGCTGGGGCACCAGAGGAAGACCAGGGACCGCTGCTGCTCCATCCTATGAGCACCAAAGGCGAGCAAGCAGCTTTCCTGCCACCACTGTGCAGCACGATGGCAGTCACTCCAGGATCAGCACTGGTCCCTCTGTTTGACCCGACCAAGCTGCATCACTGGGATGCATGGGTCAAGGGACTAAACGCCATCTTGGAGTTCTACGGAATCACCGATGATGGCAAGAAGCGGGGCCTCCTCATAGGTTCCTGTGGCCCCACCACCATGGAGCTGACCTGCAACTTGCCTGCTCCAACCAAGCTCGCAGAGTCCACATTCAAAAACATCATTGTGAAGCTCAAGGACCACTTCAATCCCCGGCCCTCAGAGATCGTGTGCCACGTGGCCTTCTACTCCTGGAGCCAGCAACCAAGGGAACCAGGGACCGTATACCTGGCTGAGCTCCGTCGGCTCGCTTCGGAGTGCACGTTCAGGGCACATCTAGATACGGCCCTCCGCGACAGGCTGGTCTGTGGCCTCCATGACGAGAAGCTCAGGTGGCGGATTCTGGAGGCCGAGGAGTGTACCCTGAAATCAGCTCTTGCCACCGCCACGGCATGGGAGAGATCACACCCTGCTGCCTCCACACATCGGATGAGCGTGGACCCCATAGATCGGGAGGAAGAAGAGGTACATCGGACACAGCACTCCAGATGGAGGCACGACTACAGACCATCGCCCCGTCCCCCACAAGCCAAGGAATCTGACCAACAGGAGTGCGCCAGCTGCGGCGACCCACACGACAGAAAATCATGTCACTTCAGGGATACCATCTGCAGGAGCTGCGGCCACAAAGGTCACATCGCTAAGACTTGCCATTCCTGGGGGTCCCATGCCCTACCATCACATCACCAGCAGGAGCGCCAGTCAAACACGCACTACGAAGAGGATGCGGCGCAAGAAGAACTCTACCTCCTCGCCAGCGAACCGGAGGCACAGGTACTGAGACTTCCTAGCCAAACCTCAGCCCCTAAAATACAGGTCCAGGTAAAAATAGAGGGGTCCCCAAGTGCAATGGAGCTGGATTCCAGCTCTGCCGCCTCCATTATTTCAGAAGCAACCTTAAAGACACTGTGTCCGATGGGGGGGGCCCGCCTACACCAATCGGCCGTCACCTTGATGGATTTTCAAAGAAACCGTGTCCCTATCCTAGGTGTGGGAAGCTTCCGGGTCCAATACTGGGGTTTTAATGGCTACTTGGACTTAATAGTAGTAAAGGGGGACTTAGTCAGCTTGTTGGGATGCATGTGGTTTGCCCCGCTGGGAATCTCTATTGGGGGAATACAGCTCTGTGCTCCACTGGACTTTAGCGAGGTTTGCAGAGAGTTCCCAGCCACATTTGATTGGACACTAGGTCGATATACGGTGGCCCCCATGTTGCTGCAGCTCGACCCACAAGTGGCCCCCATCCACATGAGAGCCAGGACGGTTTCATTCGTGCTGGAGCCCAAAATAGACGCTGAACTGGACCATTTGGTAGCCCAAGGAGTCCTGGAACCGGTCTCCCACCCTATTGTCACCCCCATGAAGCTGAACGGGGACGTCCGCATCTGTGCGGACTACAAGTATATGTTGAATAAGGCTCTCCAGGATCACGCATACCCAGTACCAGTAGTGAGCCACGTTTTAGCTACCCTGGCCGGGGCTAAGATCTTCGGCAAACTTGATCTCAGTCAGGCTTACCAGCAACTCCAGGTTGACAGGGCTATCGCCGAGGCCCAAACAATTGTGACTCATTGGGGGATTTTCTTGTGAAGCAACTGCAGTTTGGGGTGTGTGTAGCTCCGGGATTATTTCCAAACCTGATGGACTCTCTCTTGAAAGGGATCCTGGGCGTCACACCATTCTTTGATGATGTGATAATTGCCGTGGCCACGCCAGAAGAGTTTGCTACCCATCTACACATTGTCCTCCGCTGGTGGTGCTGTTGGCCTGTGACGCTTCCCCCTATGGTGTGGGTGCTGTGCTGGCCCACCGGCTCCCGGACGGGTTGGAGGGGCCCATCTCATACTACTCCCAGACGCTGTCTGAAGTGGAGTGGAACTACACCCAGATAGACCGGGAAGGCCTGGTGATCATGGCAGGCATAAAAAAATCCCATGATTTCATCTATGGCCAGTCCTTCACCATCGCCACGGACCACCACCCCGTTCTGCATCTCTTCGCAGTGGACCGGGGACGCCACAGGTCCTATCCCTGTGGGTCCTCCGGTGGTCCATATTCCTGGCGGGGTACAACTACACCCTCATGAACCACCCAGGTCATGCCGACACCCTTAGCTCGGCCAGGGACCCTGTGCTCTCCTGGGTTCTGGGCTGGGTGTTGAGGGGGTGGCCCACGACCACAGCGGGCCCGGACTTTACTGCTTTTGTGGCTCATCGGGATGAGCTGTCCACCCACAAGGGCTGCCTACTGTGGGGGGATCGGGTGGTAGTCCCCAGCGCCCTCTGGCAATGAGTCCTGACAGCCCTTCACGAGACACACCTAGGGAGAGTCCACATGAAGTTCCTGGCTAGGAGCTACGTGTGCTGGCCAGGAATTGACACAGAGGTAGAAGAGTGGGTGAAGCACAGTCAAACATGCCAGGCTGCACGGCCAACCCCCCCCCCCCCCGAGTGCGCTGACACAAGCCTGGGAGTTTACCCAGAAACCGTGGTCGAGGCTCCACATAGATTTTGCTGGACCGTTTCATGGACTGCTGTTCTTGGTCATGGTGGATTCTTACTCAAAGTGGCTGGAGATTAGTCCGGTCTCTGTCATCTCCGCCTGGGCTATGATCCGGGAGCTCTGCAAGATCTTTGTGACTCATGGATTGCCCGACACCATTGTCTCAGACAACAGGACAGCCTTTACCACAGAGGAATTTCAGGAGTTCCTGTGCAGCAACCTGATCTGCTATGTGAGGTTGGCGCCATTCCACCCAGCCACCAACGGCCAGGTGAAGCAAATGGTGCATACTGCCAAGGAAGCCCTTAGCCGCCTAACAGAGGGAGACTGGAAGTTCCGTCTGGCCCATTTCTTAATGGCACAATGGAATACTCCTGGTACCGGCTGCTGCCCGGCAAAACTCCTGATGGGCTGGTGGCCTGTGATCCTTCTGGACCAGCTTCACCTGGACTGGTCACCGGAGTCGCGAGACCTGGCTGAACAGAGGGAGGTGCCGCGGGGGGTTTTCCCGGAAGACCCCATCTACATCAGGAATTATGGTAAAGGTCCCGTGTCATACGAGGTCTCCACGGAAGATGGCCAGGTCCTGTGGAGGCACGTGGATCAGCTAAGACGGCACCTGCTCCCAGCGACAGAGGACGAGGTCTTGCCAGCCGGGCCCGACCATGCAACGACAGCGTGCCTGCCTCCACCTCGCTACCAGAAGAGGACCCTCCACCACCACAGTCGAGCATCCAGGAGGACCCAGCCGCCAGAGCTCCCGTCGCCCTGGTCACCGCTCCAAGACAGTCTGGGAGGGAGCGAAGGCCTCCAGCCTACCTCAAAGACTATGTCACCTAGGTTGGGCTCGGACTATGGGGGGAGGGGTGTTATGTCCGCAGACTGCCACTAGGCGCCAGTGGTATGTGACCAGAACTTGGCTCCAAAAGAACAATGGGGACAAGGATCCTGAGACTCCTAGTCAACACCTATAGGAACTGTGGCGGGAAGTTCAAACCCACCAGTGGGACCTGTGGGTGGCACCCTGGGACTGTATATAGTTGGCCATTCGACCGTTTGTTAGTTGTTGTGTTGTGTGCCAGTAAAGTATGAGCTGCTAATCACTCAGTGTCTGTCTTCACTATGCATCGAACCCAGTACACAACAGTAGGCAACCTCTGCATGCCAAATGAGAGCAGTCCAGATGATTGTCTTGGGCACAGGAGTACTGTTGCTCCACACCTCTAGCAGGGAGACAGTTGAGCTGGCCTTGGCTCCTGTCATGGCTGGCATGGGGAAGGGCAGACTGAAAACCAGCAGAATCCTGAACTGAGGTCATCTCCTGTACAGAAAAAAAAAGTTTTAAGATTAGAATTTGAAGCATAGTTGGTCTGTTCAGGAATGTTTGAATATAAGGTCTCTCTCTGGTGCCACTGTGCCCCTCTACAGCCTGCTCACAAAGTATCTTTCAGGAACAGAAATCACACAGGTATTATTTTCATCCACTGTAGTCCTATTCCTAAGTGGGCACATCACAAGCAAACCCACTAATGTTTCCTACTAACATTTCTAAAGCAGTCTTATTTTAGTCCCTCACTCCCATGGCATTTGCTGTGTGCCTGCTCAAGTACAACCCTCCCCTTCCTCTTCCTTCTGGTTTGCCAGCGCACCAATATCTTCACGGGTACTGCAGGAATAAGTATGCTTTGTCCCATCTGCCAATTCTCTTCTCTTTGCAAATGCCCCTTTCTCCACTTCTGCATTCTCATTACCATGCAGCCAGGGCCGGTGCCAGGTTTTTTTGAACACTAGGCGAGGCTACCTTCTGCCCCCTCCCCCCCAGCCCTGTACTCAGCAGAAGATAACCCCTGATAGGTAGATGGAGTCAGGTAACCATTACACACAAGTATGGCCACAGCCCCAACATACATTCATTACCACATGCAGAACACACACTAAGAAAGGGACCAAAGGGAACACAGCACCCTGCACTGGGGAAAGCATTGTATATTGACCAGGAACAGCCTTAGAGAACTCTGCAGATGGAGGTTCAAGTTTACTGGCACCTGTGCTCCCTTTTGCCAGAGAGGGAAGGAAAACGGCCAGTCCAGCAATGATGCTCATAGGCTTCTGTAGTTTGAATACAGGTCTTTCCTGAAAAAAGATTCATATTTTAGGACAAGCAGGTTTCTTGCGGGTCCCCACTTGTAACTTTCTAATCTTGTGGAACAGACTGGAAAGGGGGGTCCTATACACTATAAACATATACTGGTTATGAAATTATGTAATCAACATTCAAAGCTGCACTGAATAGAAAGATTCCTTTTCCAGGGGCAGCTTTTCCAATCACAGTGCCAGTGACCCATTGACCCACAAATTAAATAATTTCCACACTGCTATTTAATAAATAAATATAAATAAATAAATATTAGTTCTGAATCAAATTAAACAATTCTCTTTAATATTTGAATTATACATAGTTTTTCTATGGTGGCTTCCTTGTTTATGATATGCTGATGGTTCCCCCTACTCCATCTACAACATCCCCAGATTCCAGCATTTCTGAACTAGCACTGTGTGTGTCACCTCTCTCCAAAAGACCACAAGATCACACACATCTAGCTGCTGTCAGTTCCCTCCACTGCAGTGTAACGCAGCTCAACGGAGAGCCTGGGCACCAGAAGGTATATGGAGACTCCTTTCTGCATTCTGTCCCTACTAGGACAGTCACTTGTCTCTTAAGGCAGGGGGGAGTGAAGGAGACAGAGTATGTCCCACAGCTCCATCATTCCACAGAACCGGGGATTCCAGGGGATCTCTTGTATTTGACATTCTGATCTAATCCTTCCAGCATCAGAACTACCTTATGCTGGAAAGATCACTGGACCTGATCGATCACTAAAGACCAGCACAGTTCAGAGAGACAAGGGGGAGGCTCTCTCCTGCGTACTTTCCATCCTCTGGCTTTCAGCTCATGTGTCAAAGAGCTAAACCCACCTCCCACTGTCAGCATCCAGAGATTAGCAGCATCCAGAGATTAGTTTCTGTCTCCCCAGGCGCACACACGGGAAAGGGGATTCCCAGCAGTGAATCCGAAGAGATGCTCCTGCTGATGTAGGGATCCACTCGCCTCCACCCCAAATCCCCCCCCCCCGCACAGCCCACCGGAGTGCTGCATCAGCATTGGGAGCCCCTTTGCAGACCCCATTCACCTCCTGACTTTCCCATGGCCAAACAAATGGAGAGAACACAAAGTTTCACGATGGCTGCCAGCTGATGGATCTTGCCAGCCTTGCATCTGTCACTTTTTGAAAGTGGCTTGCTATATCCGTCCATCCTGTGTTGCTGCTGCTTCTCTTCCCTCCCCCCTTCCTTCCTTCATTATAAAGCTTGTACTCAACGCTGCCAGAACTGGCTCAGGTTTACACGGGCAGTGCCAATAAATACATTCACTCTTTGTTCCTTGCTTGTTTTCTATGTGATAGAAATAGGAGTTTGTACATCTCCAGACAGAGCTGGGGGCGGGGATAAAATCCAATTCAGAATTTTAACAATTTGCACATTGTTGGGGAGGGATATCCCAGCAACACCCATATCAAGAGCCTAAAACTCCCTATAATTATGAAGCAATGTTTCTGAGGCCAGGAGATCAGGATGAGATTGGGATATATATGTCAGCTGTTTAAGCTCCCTTTTCTTCCAACTGCTGGCTTTCCTCTGTGGCTGGATCTCCAGATGCCAGAGGTCACACAGGCCCTGGAGAAAATGGCTGCTTGGAGGGTGGGCGGACTCTCTCTCTCTCTCTCTGGGGCATTCTGCCTCACTTAGGGCCCTTCCTTCTCTAGCCCGGGTGGACACCTTCTGCTGCTAGGAATTCGAGGCCCTCAAGGGAGGGTCCGTCATCACCAGGAAAGGTGCGTGGGGCGGAGCTGGGGAGTTGGGCAGAGTTGGGAGGGCCCCCCTGCCTCCCAGTTCTCCAGGCATTTCCCAAACCAGAATTGACAACGCTCGTGGAAAGGAGCTCCCTGCCAGCCCCGCCTCTCCTCCTTCCTCCTGCCTCCGATAGCCAATCTTGCCAATCCCTTCATCGCCTTCTCTCCTCCTTCCCCGCCATTCAGTCAGAGGGCAAGTGGGGGGGGGGATGGAGCAGGGCTTCTCCTTGTTCTCGCTCCAGACAGGGGTGACGGAGCTAGACCCTCCCACCGCAAAATGAGATGCTGCGCAGTTTGGCTCTGAAGGCAATGGGAGAAGACTCAACCACCCCACACCCACATCCCCTTCTGATGTGACCCGCCCCGCCTGCATCCTCCACCCACCAGCTCTGGTGCACAGCGCAGAAGCAAAATGCTGCCTGCCCGGTGAGTACATGGCCAAAACCTCTCTCCTGCTGCGGCGTGTTGCAGCCCGCCCACATCCTCTCCAGCCCCAAAGTGTGCGCGCACAAACTGCTGCCTGCCTGCCTGGCTGCTCGTGGCCAAAATCTCCCTTGCCAGTCCCAACTCCGTTTGCCTGGAGACTTCAGGCAAAGTTCCCAGACACGGTGGTGGTGAGCAGTGTTCCCTTCCCTCTAAGTTGAGTGTGAGCTAGCTCACAGTTTTCCGGCCTCCAGCTCACACATTGTTGTCTCAGCTCAGGAAGGATAACTCCAGAGCAAACGAAGTTATGCAGTAGCCAAATCGGTTGCTCACAACTTTAATGTCAGTCGCTCACAAGCTCAGGCGTAATCTTTGTGGGGGCGGCGGGGCGTCAGCCCCTGCCGAAATTTTCAGGAAAGTGCTCAGCCTCCCCTGGGAGCCACCCTTGCTCCTAGCAAAGCAATCCCAGCCCCAGCCCCCCCCCCCCGGGAAATTGGAAAGTCTACACCTAGAGGGAGCATTGGTGGTGAGGGCACCCAGGCAGCCACCCACCGACCCCCCCCCTGCACTGAACAGCACACAGCATGGGCGTACGCAGCCAACCTTAACTTCCCACACACAAACACAGCAAGAGAGGCCCTCTGCTTCGGACTGTGGCATCGGGGGCTGCTGGGTCAGACTCAGCAGTGCATATGGACTCTCTGGAGAACTCCACAATCAGCCACGCACCGTCTCAGAGTCCAGCCAAGTCAGCTCCCTCAACAAAAGAAGCTCCTTCCTGCCCCACCCCCTGCCTTTGCGCCCTCTCAGCTAACAATAGCCAGTCCCGGGTTTGCCAGCTGCACAGCTGCGCCTGAGCCGGAGGGCATCCGTCCCACCCACTCCCATTTCCAGCCACTTTGTGTAGCGCTCTAGGGCGGGCAAGCGCATGAGTGCTGCCTGCAGCAAAGGGCTTTTGGCAAGGGAGGGCGCTGGAGCGGGGTCGGGGTAGAAGGCCAGCGCGGTGCCTTCCTTCGACCACACCCTAGGCAATGGCCTAACCCCACCTAATGGAAACTCCGGCCCTGCACACAGCTGGGAATTTCCCAGACAACCAAGGTGAAAGTAACACTTTTCTTATTGGTACTGTAGCACAAGATGGGAGGTACTGCAGTGGCTACTTTTTAAACACTGTTCTGCACTGGCTTGCAGTGGTTTACTTTCATCCATGCCTGTAAAATGTAACTCTGTCTTTTCCATTGGGTCATTTGTCTCCTCTGTCTAGAGAGCCCTAGAGGAGCAGCAGCTCATGTGGTATCTCCAATGCTAAACTGTGAAAAATGAGAGAAAGGACAATGTATATTAATTCCAGAAGAGTATCCACGTTTCCCTTTGGCACCCAGAACAACAAAGGAGACTTGTGGCACCTTAAAAAGACTAAGGCTGTGGTTACACACCACTTTCAGCGCACTTTCCAACTGGATTTTACTGTGTGAACTGGCAGAATCCAGTTGGAAAGTGCATTGAAAGTGGATTATTTAGTGTCTGTGACTGCAGCCTAACATAGCTATTGTGGCTTAAGCTTTTGCAGAATCTGGTTCATGAAAGCTTTTGCTGTAATAAATGTGATAGCCCTGAAGGTGCCACAAGACTCTCTGGTGCTCAGTTTAGACTGTCAATAAATATTATTGCTACTTTAGAACTGCTTGTGAAGGTAAACAGGGAAGGACATAGTTGAGATCCATGAACCAGCCAGCTTTTTGCAAGAAGAGCATTGTCCTAATTTGGAAGTCTCTTTTGCCACCTAGTGGAAGTTGCAGTATGTCCACCTGACATTTTTAATACATCCCCCCCCCCCCCAACTGCACTCAAATACCTTTCCCTGTTTGTGACCCTGGCTTCCTTCACCCCAGAAAACATGTACTGCAGCTTTTCTTCTGACAGTCTGCAAAAATGACATTACAGAAACCACCAAATGAGGTAGAGAGCATGGATAGACTTCTATTGTTTCACAAAAAGAGTATCCATGATCTAACAGCAGCAGACCATACTGACCACCAACCTGTTTCTATCCACACTTTCACACAGGCTGAATAATGCACTTTCAATCCACAATAGTTTGCAAGTGGATTTTGCTGTTTCACACAGTTGGCAAAGTGCATTGAAAATGGGTTAAAAGTGCAGCATTCAATGTGTGTGAAAGCTCCCCACATGTTATCATTTTCGGCAGAAGCTCAGAAAAAACCAAGCGAGACACCTGCCACACACGACACAACAGGGAACTCAGGAGAGCTGGACCAACCTCAGCTCCCTGGAATGTCTATATCGGGGTCCCCAACATGGGGCCCATGGGCACTAGGGTGCCTGATGACACCTTTTCTGGTGCCTGCCGCCAAGTGTTTTTTAAAAGCAGGTAGGGCCAGGTGGGGGTCTTGTCCAGCAGGGCTTCTCATTTGCTGCTGTAGATCAGATGGGCTATGCAGATTAAATAGCTATGTTTCAGTGAAGAAGAAGAAGAAGAAGAGATTGGATTTATACCCCACCCTTCACTTGGAGTCTCAGAGCTGCTTACAAACTCCTTTCCCTTCCCCTCCCCACAACAGACACCCTGTGAGGTGGGTGGGGCTGAGAGAGCTCTGACACAAACTGCTCTTTTTCAAGGACAGCTGTGCCAGAGCTTGCGACTGACCCAAGGTCACATCAGCAGGTGCAAGTGGAGGAGTGGGGAATCAAACCCGGTTCTCCCAGATTAGAGTCCGCACACTTAACCACTACACCAAACTGGTGGCAACTGCCACCACAGTGTTTATTTTGTATTCTCTCACCCCTCTTCCTGAGTGTATTTTTAAAATTATGCCTCTTCTCCCCTGCACTTGGGCTTCCTCTGTGTGTGCAGCTCCACCTCCTATCGCATGCATTTTGTGGCTGCGGCCACTGGACTGTGTCAGAATTGCAAAGGTGCTCGTAGGCTCAAAAGGGCTGCGGACCCCTGGTCAATATAATATACACACCAGCATACATAGAACAATGCAGGTGACGTTAGACTCAAAGCTCACCTCTGAAAGCAGATCCAAACTACACTGAACCTCATAGGAAAATGTAGTTTAAATTTAAGAGTTTCTACATTAAGCTTGGATCCTCAGTAGGGGAGGATAACTATTCAAAGAGTGGTGCATATCTCGAGTTTTGGTTGGCTTCCCTCTCGTTTTGTACATCTCCTATAGCCCAGCCACAATTCCAGGCAGCAGAAGAGTTTTAAGTTTGCATTAGGGGTGTGCATTTGGGTCTACTCAAAGTGAAAATATATCCAAAAAACACCTTATCAGCATTTTTGGGTGTATTTCGGCATCCCATAAGTATCCAGGATTTTTTGGGACAACTGAAAAATCCCTGGAAAAATCCCTGAAAAAATCCCAGATATATTCAGGAATTACTGACAAACCTAGAACAGCTATGGGGCTGGAGCAGATTGCTCTAGCCGCCCAGCTGTTTTGGGTCTTTCTTCTGCAGTCCCTTTTAAAAGGGTGTGTTTAAATGGACTCCAGAAGACAGCCTGCACAACAGCCAAGGGGGGCACTCTCCCCACCAGCTCTGCCAGGGCTGTTTGACTGAAGTGCTGAAGAAAGCTCCAGCTGAGCCTGTGGGGAGAGTTCTCCCTGCTGGATCAGCACCTTTGCGAGCTCTTTTGGGCAGTCCAGTTTAGAGGGACCGCCAAAAGAGCCCCAGCTGAGTCGCCTCTCAGCTGTTGCCACTGCTTTTTCTCTCTGTATTTTTCAGTTTGGGTCTATTGGGCCTCAAAAAATTGGGGATTTCTGAAAAATCCCAGATTTAAATATTTACCAATATTGGGATCCTGGGTTTTTTTAGGAATTCTGATTTTTTTCAGGTCCAATAAACTCAAACCAAAAAATGCTGAGGAAAAGAATTGCACACAGCTAGATTGCATCCAATAGATGCAGGTGTGAATAGATGGCCATCTGATTCTTTGAATTTAGGTAGATCATGAGAGGCAGGGCAGGAAGGGTGACATCAGTACTTAGTTCTTGTGACCCTTTCTTACACACCAGGGAAATGCTGATTGCTACTTTGTGGTTAGGACCTCCCTTTTGCAGGCGGGAAATACCTGCATGACAGCTCATTGGTTCTAAACTAACTAAGAATTAGCATATACAAACAGATTAACTCATTCATGACTGAAGTAATTGAACTTGCACTTTCCAACACCCCTTCTTAACTTCATATGCTGAAGTCATGAAGGTTCAGCTTCTTGTGCAGGCATTCAAACTTCCCTTTTATGAGTGGCTTTTTGAGTATGTCAGCAACCATCTCTTCTGAAGGACAATACTTGAGTTCAATCAGTCCTTGCTGTTGCAACTCTCACACAGAATGGTATTTGACAGCAATATGCTTGCTTCATGCTTTGATGTTCTCACTCTTGGATAAGGCTATGCATGCCTGATTGTCCTCAAACAAAGTTATTGGTTTAGGTTCATCAACTCCAAAGTCTTTCAGCAGACAGATAATCCATTCTAGTTCACTGCAGGCATTTGCAGCTGATATGTACTCAGCCTCAGTTGTTGATTTGGCAACTAATGTTTGCTTTTGACTTGTCCAGCTGATCAGGCTGTTTCCATAGAGGAACAGGTAATCACTTGTTGATTTGTAGTCAGTCTTGTCTTCACCCCAGTCAGTGCCCATGTTTCCAACCGGTCTTGGGCTGCCACAAACTGAGATCTCTAGTTTCAAGTCAGCTGTTTTTATGTGGTATTTTGCCCGTCACTTTACAACATTTCAGTTATTATGATTTGGTGAACAGGTCTTTCTGCATAATATTCTAACAGCTACAGATATGTCATGTCTTGACACTGTGCTCAGATAGAGAAGTTTCCCAATTGCTTCTCTGTACTGCTGATTGCTTTCTAGCAACACTCCATATTCAAGCTTGAGGTAAGCTGGTTCAAGTGGAGTACTCACTCCTTTAGCATTCTTTAGGCCCAGGGACTCTGCAAGGCCCATAATCTTGTGGTTTTTCAAGAGAAAACTTCCATTCTCAATCCTTACAATTTGTATTCCAAGATAGTGGTTCAGTTCTCCCAGCTGTTTGATTTCAACTTCTTTGTTCAGGTTATCAGCAATTTCTTGAATATCTCCTTTGGTTTGGCTGCATAAAATCAAACCATCCTCACATGCCAGCACATACTGATACAGTCCATCTTTAAGTCTGGCAAATAGGCAGGTGTCTGGCTTTCCTTGTTGGCAGTTTAGATTTTTCAGTGCTTTAAGTTTCTATTAAAGAATGCTGTTTTAAAGTACAGGTACTTAACATGCATACTTCTTGATACTGTAGCACCTAGTAGTGTCCTGAAGGTGGCATACTTGACAACAGGTGCAGGCTGCTCAATCACTTCCTTGCAGCCTAAGGATTCACTCTCAGGTTGCACATTTACACATAAGGTATAATTTTGAGGTGGTACTCCCTTATTGCTTCTCTGTGAGCAACTCACAGTAGTAGTCTCTAACTTCTCTGGCCCAGCTTGCCCTGCCTCCTCTTCTGATTGTGGGGTCTCTAGTTGACCTGTCTGTGGACAAGCAGTTTGCCCCCCCAGACGGAAGAAATAGTCAGACAACAAGGTTGGATGAAATAAGGCCACTTTATTAAATTAATAACTTCTTAACTTAACGGCAAAGGGCAACCCTGGAAACAGCGACGAGGCCGGGCCTGGCGTCGTTTTCATCGACTCCCATCCTCAAGCCCTATGATGCAAGACACCGGGGGCCCCCGGGTTGGAGCCAACCATAAGTCGCTTGCAATCCCGGCCGAGCCAAAATTGGGATGCGCCCTCAGGAGTCCTCAAGCACCCCGCATGGCAAGTGCTGAGTCTCCGTCGCGACCATCCCCAAAGGCGGTCTGCAAGCTTCACCCAGGCCGCACAGCTACAAGGCTGGTCGAGCAGACCCCTTTACCCCCTCCCGGGGTTATTAAGTGGTGCTTGCGGCCGCTGAACCGTATTTTATAACCTAATTCTGCCACCGCAAGGGCCAAGCCTCTGCTTAGACCCATGCGCCCAATCAAACACCTAGGAGTAACCTAAGCCCTTGCCGCAAGTCCTGAAGGAAAATGTCATTTCCCTTTTCCGACAGGTGCACACCATCCCCCCTGTACAGATCCGGAAAATCGAGCCGAATCTGGGGATGAGGCAGGTAGTGGCCCAATCCATCCTTCAACAATTTAAAAAACTCCCCATTGGCTCTACGCCGAGCCCTCTCAATCCCTTTAGGGTCCAAAGCGTCATGCCAAACCCGGCATGGAATCATGGCCGACCAAAGGATTGTCGTGTCTGGCCAACGGCGCTTAATGCGCTCCAGGTCCTCCCTGGCCTGTAACACAAGGGCCTTCCCCTTCATGAATCCCAAGTCATTACCCCCTAGGTGGATGACCAACACCTCTGGCGGCAAGGCTGAACTGGCCTGAAACAAAAGAGGGAGAAGGCCTGGCCAGCGAAGGCCCCGGCGGCCCCTCCATTCTACAGTAGCCCACTGGCTGAGGCCCAGTTGCGAACCGATGGCCGATCGATTGGCCCGATGAGCCGCCCAAAAGATGTAGCTGTGTCCGGAGATGAGAATCCGTCTCCTGCCACAAAACACAGCTCCTAGGAAGAAACGACAGTGAACTCCGGAAACCAACAGCGTGAACAGCATTGCAAACAGTAACTCAAACCAAGGAAAGAGGGTGCACATAACTTTTGAAAGCGGCAGAACGCCACCTACCCACTCTCTGAATGTCAGTAGTGGGGTAGCCTAAGGCAGCCGCCATGGAAGCAGCTCCTATTCTGAAGGAATGAGTGCCAAATTTCACTCCAGAAAGGCCTAACAATTC